>NW_026046926.1:0-70345 GCF_023864275.1 Schistocerca cancellata
GTAGCCTCAGGTGGTAGAGCGCTCGCTTAGCATGCGAGAGGTACTGGGATCGATACCCAGCGTCTCCAGAATTTTTAACACACCAACATGCGCACACTGCCATGCAAATAATTCACAGCCAGCGAATGTGTCTAGGCAGATACGAGCGAACGATTAGCAGCCACAATTGGCAAGCGTGCTGTTACGCGCAGGAAGCACCCTCCTCCCAGCCCTATACTTAATTTAGAACCAGTACAAGTCTTCCCTTAAGATTCTCAAACCTATGTCGGAAAGATCTGCCTTGCGCCGAGTTCACAAAAATCCCACTGCACATTCCCATTCTTTACGTGCAGTCGGCTGCTACTGGTGTTGCTAGTTGTGACTGCTGATGACAGATGCCGTAGCAATCAATTCATGGAGTGAGTTGTATGTTTTGCGACACTCTGTCTCTGACAAGCAAGCGGAGGTGACATAGGCGCGAACACGGGAAGTTTGCAGCTCCTCGCTGCCTGCAGAGACCGAGCAGCCACACTAGTTGGGCGGCCTAAGCCGTAGGCGAAATGTGCTCACTCGCTTGGGCGCGACGTCAAGCTCTAAATAAGGCTGTCACTAGCGTGAGCGTCGTGTAAAGTCGGAAAAGTCGTCTGCATAGGTGAGTGCAATGTTTGGGGAGCGTTTCGTAGTTTGCGCAGTGCAATGGAGACGCGGAAACTTGTTGTGGCTCAGTCTTTTGCAGTTGGACGACAAGAGTGGTACACAGTAGTAAAGTGCGAGGCAGTGAGTTGGCATCAACAGTCGAGTGCACAATGGGGCTTCAGATGTGCTTGTTACCTCAGGCGCTGTGTGATTGTCGACATGGAGTGAAAACGGAGCAATTTGTGACTGTCCTTTCAATTTAAGACGTTAAATACAGACGGAATTTGTAGTCGTAATACCAGAGCATCGAAACTACTTGGAACTCTTGTGCATATGAACGTGATCGCGCCTTTGTACACTGGTCCCTTCGCCCCTATGAACCAACCAACCATCATGTCCGCGCACATCAGAGTAGCAAAGGATGGAAAACAGCGCATCTTTGTTGCGCTTGGGGGCGTAGCTCAGTTGGTAGAGCGTTCGCTTTGCATGTGAAAGGTCCCGGGTTCAAGCCCCGGCGCCTCCATGTTTTGTGGACAGTGCATGGTAAGTGTTGGTCGCGGCGAGCCTAAAGACACGCAAGATGTTGCAAAGCCAGCCTCACAGACTCATATGATGTATACTGACGTAAGGAGAGCAAGACGTGAATGTGAGGACCGGCTGTTGTCGAGGTGTCATCGAGTGCAAATCTATCTTAGGTATAACGGCCTAACCTCAATGAAGTCTAGAGTGTGGACAACACGTTCGTCTTACTCAGAGCGGTGGCCGAACGCTATTTTCGACGTTGTGCGTGCCACTTTAATTTTGGCCAACTACGATTCGATACAGAATGCAGGAAACCTGAAAGACACCCTCACGGACACATTGAGAGTAGTGTTTGTCTGCGGAATAATGGGAGTGCAAGGGTCTGTGATATTGATATGGTTGTATGTAGCACTATCCGTCATCAGGGGGCGTAGCTCAGATGGTAGAGCGCTCGCTTAGCATGCGAGAGGTACTGGGATCGATACCCAGCGTCTCCAGAATTTTTAACACACCAACATGCGCACACTGCCATGCAAATAATTCACAGCCAGCGAATGTGTCTAGGCAGATACGAGCGAACGATTAGCAGCCACAATTGGCAAGCGTGCTGTTACGCGCAGGAAGCACCCTCCTCCCAGCCCTATACTTAATTTAGAACCAGTACAAGTCTTCCCTTAAGATTCTCAAACCTATGTCGGAAAGATCTGCCTTGCGCCGAGTTCACAAAAATCCCACTGCACATTCCCATTCTTTACGTGCAGTCGGCTGCTACTGGTGTTGCTAGTTGTGACTGCTGATGACAGATGCCGTAGCAATCAATTCATGGAGTGAGTTGTATGTTTTGCGACACTCTGTCTCTGACAAGCAAGCGGAGGTGACATAGGCGCGAACACGGGAAGTTTGCAGCTCCTCGCTGCCTGCAGAGACCGAGCAGCCACACTAGTTGGGCGGCCTAAGCCGTAGGCGAAATGTGCTCACTCGCTTGGGCGCGACGTCAAGCTCTAAATAAGGCTGTCACTAGCGTGAGCGTCGTGTAAAGTCGGAAAAGTCGTCTGCATAGGTGAGTGCAATGTTTGGGGAGCGTTTCGTAGTTTGCGCAGTGCAATGGAGACGCGGAAACTTGTTGTGGCTCAGTCTTTTGCAGTTGGACGACAAGAGTGGTACACAGTAGTAAAGTGCGAGGCAGTGAGTTGGCATCAACAGTCGAGTGCACAATGGGGCTTCAGATGTGCTTGTTACCTCAGGCGCTGTGTGATTGTCGACATGGAGTGAAAACGGAGCAATTTGTGACTGTCCTTTCAATTTAAGACGTTAAATACAGACGGAATTTGTAGTCGTAATACCAGAGCATCGAAACTACTTGGAACTCTTGTGCATATGAACGTGATCGCGCCTTTGTACACTGGTCCCTTCGCCCCTATGAACCAACCAACCATCATGTCCGCGCACATCAGAGTAGCAAAGGATGGAAAACAGCGCATCTTTGTTGCGCTTGGGGGCGTAGCTCAGTTGGTAGAGCGTTCGCTTTGCATGTGAAAGGTCCCGGGTTCAAGCCCCGGCGCCTCCATGTTTTGTGGACAGTGCATGGTAAGTGTTGGTCGCGGCGAGCCTAAAGACACGCTAGATGTTGCAAAGCCAGCCTCACAGACTCATATGATGTATACTGACGTAAGGAGAGCAAGACGTGAATGTGAGGACCGGCTGTTGTCGAGGTGTCATCGAGTGCAAATCTATCTTAGGTATAACGGCCTAACCTCAATGAAGTCTAGAGTGTGGACAACACGTTCGTCTTACTCAGAGCGGTGGCCGAACGCTATTTTCGACGTTGTGCGTGCCACTTTAATTTTGGCCAACTACGATTCGATACAGAATGCAGGAAACCTGAAAGACACCCTCACGGACACATTGAGAGTAGTGTTTGTCTGCGGAATAATGGGAGTGCAAGGGTCTGTGATATTGATATGGTTGTATGTAGCACTATCCGTCATCAGGGGGCGTAGCTCAGGTGGTAGAGCGCTCGCTTAGCATGCGAGAGGTACTGGGATCGATACCCAGCGTCTCCAGAATTTTTAACACACCAACATGCGCACACTGCCATGCAAATAATTCACAGCCAGCGAATGTGTCTAGGCAGATACGAGCGAACGATTAGCAGCCACAATTGGCAAGCGTGCTGTTACGCGCAGGAAGCACCCTCCTCCCAGCCCTATACTTAATTTAGAACCAGTACAAGTCTTCCCTTAAGATTCTCAAACCTATGTCGGAAAGATCTGCCTTGCGCCGAGTTCACAAAAATCCCACTGCACATTCCCATTCTTTACGTGCAGTCGGCTGCTACTGGTGTTGCTAGTTGTGACTGCTGATGACAGATGCCGTAGCAATCAATTCATGGAGTGAGTTGTATGTTTTGCGACACTCTGTCTCTGACAAGCAAGCGGAGGTGACATAGGCGCGAACACGGGAAGTTTGCAGCTCCTCGCTGCCTGCAGAGACCGAGCAGCCACACTAGTTGGGCGGCCTAAGCCGTAGGCGAAATGTGCTCACTCGCTTGGGCGCGACGTCAAGCTCTAAATAAGGCTGTCACTAGCGTGAGCGTCGTGTAAAGTCGGAAAAGTCGTCTGCATAGGTGAGTGCAATGTTTGGGGAGCGTTTCGTAGTTTGCGCAGTGCAATGGAGACGCGGAAACTTGTTGTGGCTCAGTCTTTTGCAGTTGGACGACAAGAGTGGTACACAGTAGTAAAGTGCGAGGCAGTGAGTTGGCATCAACAGTCGAGTGCACAATGGGGCTTCAGATGTGCTTGTTACCTCAGGCGCTGTGTGATTGTCGACATGGAGTGAAAACGGAGCAATTTGTGACTGTCCTTTCAATTTAAGACGTTAAATACAGACGGAATTTGTAGTCGTAATACCAGAGCATCGAAACTACTTGGAACTCTTGTGCATATGAACGTGATCGCGCCTTTGTACACTGGTCCCTTCGCCCCTATGAACCAACCAACCATCATGTCCGCGCACATCAGAGTAGCAAAGGATGGAAAACAGCGCATCTTTGTTGCGCTTGGGGGCGTAGCTCAGTTGGTAGAGCGTTCGCTTTGCATGTGAAAGGTCCCGGGTTCAAGCCCCGGCGCCTCCATGTTTTGTGGACAGTGCATGGTAAGTGTTGGTCGCGGCGAGCCTAAAGACACGCAAGATGTTGCAAAGCCAGCCTCACAGACTCATATGATGTATACTGACGTAAGGAGAGCAAGACGTGAATGTGAGGACCGGCTGTTGTCGAGGTGTCATCGAGTGCAAATCTATCTTAGGTATAACGGCCTAACCTCAATGAAGTCTAGAGTGTGGACAACACGTTCGTCTTACTCAGAGCGGTGGCCGAACGCTATTTTCGACGTTGTGCGTGCCACTTTAATTTTGGCCAACTACGATTCGATACAGAATGCAGGAAACCTGAAAGACACCCTCACGGACACATTGAGAGTAGTGTTTGTCTGCGGAATAATGGGAGTGCAAGGGTCTGTGATATTGATATGGTTGTATGTAGCACTATCCGTCATCAGGGGGCGTAGCTCAGATGGTAGAGCGCTCGCTTAGCATGCGAGAGGTACTGGGATCGATACCCAGCGTCTCCAGAATTTTTAACACGACCAACATGCGCACACTGCCATGCAAATAATTCACAGCCAGCGAATGTGTCTAGGCAGATACGAGCGAACGATTAGCAGCCACAATTGGCAAGCGTGCTGTTACGCGCAGGAAGCACCCTCCTCCCAGCCCTATACTTAATTTAGAACCAGTACAAGTCTTCCCTTAAGATTCTCAAACCTATGTCGGAAAGATCTGCCTTGCGCCGAGTTCACAAAAATCCCACTGCACATTCCCATTCTTTACGTGCAGTCGGCTGCTACTGGTGTTGCTAGTTGTGACTGCTGATGACAGATGCCGTAGCAATCAATTCATGGAGTGAGTTGTATGTTTTGCGACACTCTGTCTCTGACAAGCAAGCGGAGGTGACATAGGCGCGAACACGGGAAGTTTGCAGCTCCTCGCTGCCTGCAGAGACCGAGCAGCCACACTAGTTGGGCGGCCTAAGCCGTAGGCGAAATGTGCTCACTCGCTTGGGCGCGACGTCAAGCTCTAAATAAGGCTGTCACTAGCGTGAGCGTCGTGTAAAGTCGGAAAAGTCGTCTGCATAGGTGAGTGCAATGTTTGGGGAGCGTTTCGTAGTTTGCGCAGTGCAATGGAGACGCGGAAACTTGTTGTGGCTCAGTCTTTTGCAGTTGGACGACAAGAGTGGTACACAGTAGTAAAGTGCGAGGCAGTGAGTTGGCATCAACAGTCGAGTGCACAATGGGGCTTCAGATGTGCTTGTTACCTCAGGCGCTGTGTGATTGTCGACATGGAGTGAAAACGGAGCAATTTGTGACTGTCCTTTCAATTTAAGACGTTAAATACAGACGGAATTTGTAGTCGTAATACCAGAGCATCGAAACTACTTGGAACTCTTGTGCATATGAACGTGATCGCGCCTTTGTACACTGGTCCCTTCGCCCCTATGAACCAACCAACCATCATGTCCGCGCACATCAGAGTAGCAAAGGATGGAAAACAGCGCATCTTTGTTGCGCTTGGGGGCGTAGCTCAGTTGGTAGAGCGTTCGCTTTGCATGTGAAAGGTCCCGGGTTCAAGCCCCGGCGCCTCCATGTTTTGTGGACAGTGCATGGTAAGTGTTGGTCGCGGCGAGCCTAAAGACACGCTAGATGTTGCAAAGCCAGCCTCACAGACTCATATGATGTATACTGACGTAAGGAGAGCAAGACGTGAATGTGAGGACCGGCTGTTGTCGAGGTGTCATCGAGTGCAAATCTATCTTAGGTATAACGGCCTAACCTCAATGAAGTCTAGAGTGTGGACAACACGTTCGTCTTACTCAGAGCGGTGGCCGAACGCTATTTTCGACGTTGTGCGTGCCACTTTAATTTTGGCCAACTACGATTCGATACAGAATGCAGGAAACCTGAAAGACACCCTCACGGACACATTGAGAGTAGTGTTTGTCTGCGGAATAATGGGAGTGCAAGGGTCTGTGATATTGATATGGTTGTATGTAGCACTATCCGTCATCAGGGGGCGTAGCTCAGATGGTAGAGCGCTCGCTTAGCATGCGAGAGGTACTGGGATCGATACCCAGCGTCTCCAGAATTTTTAACACACCAACATGCGCACACTGCCATGCAAATAATTCACAGCCAGCGAATGTGTCTAGGCAGATACGAGCGAACGATTAGCAGCCACAATTGGCAAGCGTGCTGTTACGCGCAGGAAGCACCCTCCTCCCAGCCCTATACTTAATTTAGAACCAGTACAAGTCTTCCCTTAAGATTCTCAAACCTATGTCGGAAAGATCTGCCTTGCGCCGAGTTCACAAAAATCCCACTGCACATTCCCATTCTTTACGTGCAGTCGGCTGCTACTGGTGTTGCTAGTTGTGACTGCTGATGACAGATGCCGTAGCAATCAATTCATGGAGTGAGTTGTATGTTTTGCGACACTCTGTCTCTGACAAGCAAGCGGAGGTGACATAGGCGCGAACACGGGAAGTTTGCAGCTCCTCGCTGCCTGCAGAGACCGAGCAGCCACACTAGTTGGGCGGCCTAAGCCGTAGGCGAAATGTGCTCACTCGCTTGGGCGCGACGTCAAGCTCTAAATAAGGCTGTCACTAGCGTGAGCGTCGTGTAAAGTCGGAAAAGTCGTCTGCATAGGTGAGTGCAATGTTTGGGGAGCGTTTCGTAGTTTGCGCAGTGCAATGGAGACGCGGAAACTTGTTGTGGCTCAGTCTTTTGCAGTTGGACGACAAGAGTGGTACACAGTAGTAAAGTGCGAGGCAGTGAGTTGGCATCAACAGTCGAGTGCACAATGGGGCTTCAGATGTGCTTGTTACCTCAGGCGCTGTGTGATTGTCGACATGGAGTGAAAACGGAGCAATTTGTGACTGTCCTTTCAATTTAAGACGTTAAATACAGACGGAATTTGTAGTCGTAATACCAGAGCATCGAAACTACTTGGAACTCTTGTGCATATGAACGTGATCGCGCCTTTGTACACTGGTCCCTTCGCCCCTATGAACCAACCAACCATCATGTCCGCGCACATCAGAGTAGCAAAGGATGGAAAACAGCGCATCTTTGTTGCGCTTGGGGGCGTAGCTCAGTTGGTAGAGCGTTCGCTTTGCATGTGAAAGGTCCCGGGTTCAAGCCCCGGCGCCTCCATGTTTTGTGGACAGTGCATGGTAAGTGTTGGTCGCGGCGAGCCTAAAGACACGCAAGATGTTGCAAAGCCAGCCTCACAGACTCATATGATGTATACTGACGTAAGGAGAGCAAGACGTGAATGTGAGGACCGGCTGTTGTCGAGGTGTCATCGAGTGCAAATCTATCTTAGGTATAACGGCCTAACCTCAATGAAGTCTAGAGTGTGGACAACACGTTCGTCTTACTCAGAGCGGTGGCCGAACGCTATTTTCGACGTTGTGCGTGCCACTTTAATTTTGGCCAACTACGATTCGATACAGAATGCAGGAAACCTGAAAGACACCCTCACGGACACATTGAGAGTAGTGTTTGTCTGCGGAATAATGGGAGTGCAAGGGTCTGTGATATTGATATGGTTGTATGTAGCACTATCCGTCATCAGGGGGCGTAGCTCAGATGGTAGAGCGCTCGCTTAGCATGCGAGAGGTACTGGGATCGATACCCAGCGTCTCCAGAATTTTTAACACACCAACATGCGCACACTGCCATGCAAATAATTCACAGCCAGCGAATGTGTCTAGGCAGATACGAGCGAACGATTAGCAGCCACAATTGGCAAGCGTGCTGTTACGCGCAGGAAGCACCCTCCTCCCAGCCCTATACTTAATTTAGAACCAGTACAAGTCTTCCCTTAAGATTCTCAAACCTATGTCGGAAAGATCTGCCTTGCGCCGAGTTCACAAAAATCCCACTGCACATTCCCATTCTTTACGTGCAGTCGGCTGCTACTGGTGTTGCTAGTTGTGACTGCTGATGACAGATGCCGTAGCAATCAATTCATGGAGTGAGTTGTATGTTTTGCGACACTCTGTCTCTGACAAGCAAGCGGAGGTGACATAGGCGCGAACACGGGAAGTTTGCAGCTCCTCGCTGCCTGCAGAGACCGAGCAGCCACACTAGTTGGGCGGCCTAAGCCGTAGGCGAAATGTGCTCACTCGCTTGGGCGCGACGTCAAGCTCTAAATAAGGCTGTCACTAGCGTGAGCGTCGTGTAAAGTCGGAAAAGTCGTCTGCATAGGTGAGTGCAATGTTTGGGGAGCGTTTCGTAGTTTGCGCAGTGCAATGGAGACGCGGAAACTTGTTGTGGCTCAGTCTTTTGCAGTTGGACGACAAGAGTGGTACACAGTAGTAAAGTGCGAGGCAGTGAGTTGGCATCAACAGTCGAGTGCACAATGGGGCTTCAGATGTGCTTGTTACCTCAGGCGCTGTGTGATTGTCGACATGGAGTGAAAACGGAGCAATTTGTGACTGTCCTTTCAATTTAAGACGTTAAATACAGACGGAATTTGTAGTCGTAATACCAGAGCATCGAAACTACTTGGAACTCTTGTGCATATGAACGTGATCGCGCCTTTGTACACTGGTCCCTTCGCCCCTATGAACCAACCAACCATCATGTCCGCGCACATCAGAGTAGCAAAGGATGGAAAACAGCGCATCTTTGTTGCGCTTGGGGGCGTAGCTCAGTTGGTAGAGCGTTCGCTTTGCATGTGAAAGGTCCCGGGTTCAAGCCCCGGCGCCTCCATGTTTTGTGGACAGTGCATGGTAAGTGTTGGTCGCGGCGAGCCTAAAGACACGCAAGATGTTGCAAAGCCAGCCTCACAGACTCATATGATGTATACTGACGTAAGGAGAGCAAGACGTGAATGTGAGGACCGGCTGTTGTCGAGGTGTCATCGAGTGCAAATCTATCTTAGGTATAACGGCCTAACCTCAATGAAGTCTAGAGTGTGGACAACACGTTCGTCTTACTCAGAGCGGTGGCCGAACGCTATTTTCGACGTTGTGCGTGCCACTTTAATTTTGGCCAACTACGATTCGATACAGAATGCAGGAAACCTGAAAGACACCCTCACGGACACATTGAGAGTAGTGTTTGTCTGCGGAATAATGGGAGTGCAAGGGTCTGTGATATTGATATGGTTGTATGTAGCACTATCCGTCATCAGGGGGCGTAGCTCAGATGGTAGAGCGCTCGCTTAGCATGCGAGAGGTACTGGGATCGATACCCAGCGTCTCCAGAATTTTTAACACACCAACATGCGCACACTGCCATGCAAATAATTCACAGCCAGCGAATGTGTCTAGGCAGATACGAGCGAACGATTAGCAGCCACAATTGGCAAGCGTGCTGTTACGCGCAGGAAGCACCCTCCTCCCAGCCCTATACTTAATTTAGAACCAGTACAAGTCTTCCCTTAAGATTCTCAAACCTATGTCGGAAAGATCTGCCTTGCGCCGAGTTCACAAAAATCCCACTGCACATTCCCATTCTTTACGTGCAGTCGGCTGCTACTGGTGTTGCTAGTTGTGACTGCTGATGACAGATGCCGTAGCAATCAATTCATGGAGTGAGTTGTATGTTTTGCGACACTCTGTCTCTGACAAGCAAGCGGAGGTGACATAGGCGCGAACACGGGAAGTTTGCAGCTCCTCGCTGCCTGCAGAGACCGAGCAGCCACACTAGTTGGGCGGCCTAAGCCGTAGGCGAAATGTGCTCACTCGCTTGGGCGCGACGTCAAGCTCTAAATAAGGCTGTCACTAGCGTGAGCGTCGTGTAAAGTCGGAAAAGTCGTCTGCATAGGTGAGTGCAATGTTTGGGGAGCGTTTCGTAGTTTGCGCAGTGCAATGGAGACGCGGAAACTTGTTGTGGCTCAGTCTTTTGCAGTTGGACGACAAGAGTGGTACACAGTAGTAAAGTGCGAGGCAGTGAGTTGGCATCAACAGTCGAGTGCACAATGGGGCTTCAGATGTGCTTGTTACCTCAGGCGCTGTGTGATTGTCGACATGGAGTGAAAACGGAGCAATTTGTGACTGTCCTTTCAATTTAAGACGTTAAATACAGACGGAATTTGTAGTCGTAATACCAGAGCATCGAAACTACTTGGAACTCTTGTGCATATGAACGTGATCGCGCCTTTGTACACTGGTCCCTTCGCCCCTATGAACCAACCAACCATCATGTCCGCGCACATCAGAGTAGCAAAGGATGGAAAACAGCGCATCTTTGTTGCGCTTGGGGGCGTAGCTCAGTTGGTAGAGCGTTCGCTTTGCATGTGAAAGGTCCCGGGTTCAAGCCCCGGCGCCTCCATGTTTTGTGGACAGTGCATGGTAAGTGTTGGTCGCGGCGAGCCTAAAGACACGCAAGATGTTGCAAAGCCAGCCTCACAGACTCATATGATGTATACTGACGTAAGGAGAGCAAGACGTGAATGTGAGGACCGGCTGTTGTCGAGGTGTCATCGAGTGCAAATCTATCTTAGGTATAACGGCCTAACCTCAATGAAGTCTAGAGTGTGGACAACACGTTCGTCTTACTCAGAGCGGTGGCCGAACGCTATTTTCGACGTTGTGCGTGCCACTTTAATTTTGGCCAACTACGATTCGATACAGAATGCAGGAAACCTGAAAGACACCCTCACGGACACATTGAGAGTAGTGTTTGTCTGCGGAATAATGGGAGTGCAAGGGTCTGTGATATTGATATGGTTGTATGTAGCACTATCCGTCATCAGGGGGCGTAGCTCAGATGGTAGAGCGCTCGCTTAGCATGCGAGAGGTACTGGGATCGATACCCAGCGTCTCCAGAATTTTTAACACACCAACATGCGCACACTGCCATGCAAATAATTCACAGCCAGCGAATGTGTCTAGGCAGATACGAGCGAACGATTAGCAGCCACAATTGGCAAGCGTGCTGTTACGCGCAGGAAGCACCCTCCTCCCAGCCCTATACTTAATTTAGAACCAGTACAAGTCTTCCCTTAAGATTCTCAAACCTATGTCGGAAAGATCTGCCTTGCGCCGAGTTCACAAAAATCCCACTGCACATTCCCATTCTTTACGTGCAGTCGGCTGCTACTGGTGTTGCTAGTTGTGACTGCTGATGACAGATGCCGTAGCAATCAATTCATGGAGTGAGTTGTATGTTTTGCGACACTCTGTCTCTGACAAGCAAGCGGAGGTGACATAGGCGCGAACACGGGAAGTTTGCAGCTCCTCGCTGCCTGCAGAGACCGAGCAGCCACACTAGTTGGGCGGCCTAAGCCGTAGGCGAAATGTGCTCACTCGCTTGGGCGCGACGTCAAGCTCTAAATAAGGCTGTCACTAGCGTGAGCGTCGTGTAAAGTCGGAAAAGTCGTCTGCATAGGTGAGTGCAATGTTTGGGGAGCGTTTCGTAGTTTGCGCAGTGCAATGGAGACGCGGAAACTTGTTGTGGCTCAGTCTTTTGCAGTTGGACGACAAGAGTGGTACACAGTAGTAAAGTGCGAGGCAGTGAGTTGGCATCAACAGTCGAGTGCACAATGGGGCTTCAGATGTGCTTGTTACCTCAGGCGCTGTGTGATTGTCGACATGGAGTGAAAACGGAGCAATTTGTGACTGTCCTTTCAATTTAAGACGTTAAATACAGACGGAATTTGTAGTCGTAATACCAGAGCATCGAAACTACTTGGAACTCTTGTGCATATGAACGTGATCGCGCCTTTGTACACTGGTCCCTTCGCCCCTATGAACCAACCAACCATCATGTCCGCGCACATCAGAGTAGCAAAGGATGGAAAACAGCGCATCTTTGTTGCGCTTGGGGGCGTAGCTCAGTTGGTAGAGCGTTCGCTTTGCATGTGAAAGGTCCCGGGTTCAAGCCCCGGCGCCTCCATGTTTTGTGGACAGTGCATGGTAAGTGTTGGTCGCGGCGAGCCTAAAGACACGCAAGATGTTGCAAAGCCAGCCTCACAGACTCATATGATGTATACTGACGTAAGGAGAGCAAGACGTGAATGTGAGGACCGGCTGTTGTCGAGGTGTCATCGAGTGCAAATCTATCTTAGGTATAACGGCCTAACCTCAATGAAGTCTAGAGTGTGGACAACACGTTCGTCTTACTCAGAGCGGTGGCCGAACGCTATTTTCGACGTTGTGCGTGCCACTTTAATTTTGGCCAACTACGATTCGATACAGAATGCAGGAAACCTGAAAGACACCCTCACGGACACATTGAGAGTAGTGTTTGTCTGCGGAATAATGGGAGTGCAAGGGTCTGTGATATTGATATGGTTGTATGTAGCACTATCCGTCATCAGGGGGCGTAGCTCAGATGGTAGAGCGCTCGCTTAGCATGCGAGAGGTACTGGGATCGATACCCAGCGTCTCCAGAATTTTTAACACACCAACATGCGCACACTGCCATGCAAATAATTCACAGCCAGCGAATGTGTCTAGGCAGATACGAGCGAACGATTAGCAGCCACAATTGGCAAGCGTGCTGTTACGCGCAGGAAGCACCCTCCTCCCAGCCCTATACTTAATTTAGAACCAGTACAAGTCTTCCCTTAAGATTCTCAAACCTATGTCGGAAAGATCTGCCTTGCGCCGAGTTCACAAAAATCCCACTGCACATTCCCATTCTTTACGTGCAGTCGGCTGCTACTGGTGTTGCTAGTTGTGACTGCTGATGACAGATGCCGTAGCAATCAATTCATGGAGTGAGTTGTATGTTTTGCGACACTCTGTCTCTGACAAGCAAGCGGAGGTGACATAGGCGCGAACACGGGAAGTTTGCAGCTCCTCGCTGCCTGCAGAGACCGAGCAGCCACACTAGTTGGGCGGCCTAAGCCGTAGGCGAAATGTGCTCACTCGCTTGGGCGCGACGTCAAGCTCTAAATAAGGCTGTCACTAGCGTGAGCGTCGTGTAAAGTCGGAAAAGTCGTCTGCATAGGTGAGTGCAATGTTTGGGGAGCGTTTCGTAGTTTGCGCAGTGCAATGGAGACGCGGAAACTTGTTGTGGCTCAGTCTTTTGCAGTTGGACGACAAGAGTGGTACACAGTAGTAAAGTGCGAGGCAGTGAGTTGGCATCAACAGTCGAGTGCACAATGGGGCTTCAGATGTGCTTGTTACCTCAGGCGCTGTGTGATTGTCGACATGGAGTGAAAACGGAGCAATTTGTGACTGTCCTTTCAATTTAAGACGTTAAATACAGACGGAATTTGTAGTCGTAATACCAGAGCATCGAAACTACTTGGAACTCTTGTGCATATGAACGTGATCGCGCCTTTGTACACTGGTCCCTTCGCCCCTATGAACCAACCAACCATCATGTCCGCGCACATCAGAGTAGCAAAGGATGGAAAACAGCGCATCTTTGTTGCGCTTGGGGGCGTAGCTCAGTTGGTAGAGCGTTCGCTTTGCATGTGAAAGGTCCCGGGTTCAAGCCCCGGCGCCTCCATGTTTTGTGGACAGTGCATGGTAAGTGTTGGTCGCGGCGAGCCTAAAGACACGCTAGATGTTGCAAAGCCAGCCTCACAGACTCATATGATGTATACTGACGTAAGGAGAGCAAGACGTGAATGTGAGGACCGGCTGTTGTCGAGGTGTCATCGAGTGCAAATCTATCTTAGGTATAACGGCCTAACCTCAATGAAGTCTAGAGTGTGGACAACACGTTCGTCTTACTCAGAGCGGTGGCCGAACGCTATTTTCGACGTTGTGCGTGCCACTTTAATTTTGGCCAACTACGATTCGATACAGAATGCAGGAAACCTGAAAGACACCCTCACGGACACATTGAGAGTAGTGTTTGTCTGCGGAATAATGGGAGTGCAAGGGTCTGTGATATTGATATGGTTGTATGTAGCACTATCCGTCATCAGGGGGCGTAGCTCAGATGGTAGAGCGCTCGCTTAGCATGCGAGAGGTACTGGGATCGATACCCAGCGTCTCCAGAATTTTTAACACACCAACATGCGCACACTGCCATGCAAATAATTCACAGCCAGCGAATGTGTCTAGGCAGATACGAGCGAACGATTAGCAGCCACAATTGGCAAGCGTGCTGTTACGCGCAGGAAGCACCCTCCTCCCAGCCCTATACTTAATTTAGAACCAGTACAAGTCTTCCCTTAAGATTCTCAAACCTATGTCGGAAAGATCTGCCTTGCGCCGAGTTCACAAAAATCCCACTGCACATTCCCATTCTTTACGTGCAGTCGGCTGCTACTGGTGTTGCTAGTTGTGACTGCTGATGACAGATGCCGTAGCAATCAATTCATGGAGTGAGTTGTATGTTTTGCGACACTCTGTCTCTGACAAGCAAGCGGAGGTGACATAGGCGCGAACACGGGAAGTTTGCAGCTCCTCGCTGCCTGCAGAGACCGAGCAGCCACACTAGTTGGGCGGCCTAAGCCGTAGGCGAAATGTGCTCACTCGCTTGGGCGCGACGTCAAGCTCTAAATAAGGCTGTCACTAGCGTGAGCGTCGTGTAAAGTCGGAAAAGTCGTCTGCATAGGTGAGTGCAATGTTTGGGGAGCGTTTCGTAGTTTGCGCAGTGCAATGGAGACGCGGAAACTTGTTGTGGCTCAGTCTTTTGCAGTTGGACGACAAGAGTGGTACACAGTAGTAAAGTGCGAGGCAGTGAGTTGGCATCAACAGTCGAGTGCACAATGGGGCTTCAGATGTGCTTGTTACCTCAGGCGCTGTGTGATTGTCGACATGGAGTGAAAACGGAGCAATTTGTGACTGTCCTTTCAATTTAAGACGTTAAATACAGACGGAATTTGTAGTCGTAATACCAGAGCATCGAAACTACTTGGAACTCTTGTGCATATGAACGTGATCGCGCCTTTGTACACTGGTCCCTTCGCCCCTATGAACCAACCAACCATCATGTCCGCGCACATCAGAGTAGCAAAGGATGGAAAACAGCGCATCTTTGTTGCGCTTGGGGGCGTAGCTCAGTTGGTAGAGCGTTCGCTTTGCATGTGAAAGGTCCCGGGTTCAAGCCCCGGCGCCTCCATGTTTTGTGGACAGTGCATGGTAAGTGTTGGTCGCGGCGAGCCTAAAGACACGCAAGATGTTGCAAAGCCAGCCTCACAGACTCATATGATGTATACTGACGTAAGGAGAGCAAGACGTGAATGTGAGGACCGGCTGTTGTCGAGGTGTCATCGAGTGCAAATCTATCTTAGGTATAACGGCCTAACCTCAATGAAGTCTAGAGTGTGGACAACACGTTCGTCTTACTCAGAGCGGTGGCCGAACGCTATTTTCGACGTTGTGCGTGCCACTTTAATTTTGGCCAACTACGATTCGATACAGAATGCAGGAAACCTGAAAGACACCCTCACGGACACATTGAGAGTAGTGTTTGTCTGCGGAATAATGGGAGTGCAAGGGTCTGTGATATTGATATGGTTGTATGTAGCACTATCCGTCATCAGGGGGCGTAGCTCAGATGGTAGAGCGCTCGCTTAGCATGCGAGAGGTACTGGGATCGATACCCAGCGTCTCCAGAATTTTTAACACACCAACATGCGCACACTGCCATGCAAATAATTCACAGCCAGCGAATGTGTCTAGGCAGATACGAGCGAACGATTAGCAGCCACAATTGGCAAGCGTGCTGTTACGCGCAGGAAGCACCCTCCTCCCAGCCCTATACTTAATTTAGAACCAGTACAAGTCTTCCCTTAAGATTCTCAAACCTATGTCGGAAAGATCTGCCTTGCGCCGAGTTCACAAAAATCCCACTGCACATTCCCATTCTTTACGTGCAGTCGGCTGCTACTGGTGTTGCTAGTTGTGACTGCTGATGACAGATGCCGTAGCAATCAATTCATGGAGTGAGTTGTATGTTTTGCGACACTCTGTCTCTGACAAGCAAGCGGAGGTGACATAGGCGCGAACACGGGAAGTTTGCAGCTCCTCGCTGCCTGCAGAGACCGAGCAGCCACACTAGTTGGGCGGCCTAAGCCGTAGGCGAAATGTGCTCACTCGCTTGGGCGCGACGTCAAGCTCTAAATAAGGCTGTCACTAGCGTGAGCGTCGTGTAAAGTCGGAAAAGTCGTCTGCATAGGTGAGTGCAATGTTTGGGGAGCGTTTCGTAGTTTGCGCAGTGCAATGGAGACGCGGAAACTTGTTGTGGCTCAGTCTTTTGCAGTTGGACGACAAGAGTGGTACACAGTAGTAAAGTGCGAGGCAGTGAGTTGGCATCAACAGTCGAGTGCACAATGGGGCTTCAGATGTGCTTGTTACCTCAGGCGCTGTGTGATTGTCGACATGGAGTGAAAACGGAGCAATTTGTGACTGTCCTTTCAATTTAAGACGTTAAATACAGACGGAATTTGTAGTCGTAATACCAGAGCATCGAAACTACTTGGAACTCTTGTGCATATGAACGTGATCGCGCCTTTGTACACTGGTCCCTTCGCCCCTATGAACCAACCAACCATCATGTCCGCGCACATCAGAGTAGCAAAGGATGGAAAACAGCGCATCTTTGTTGCGCTTGGGGGCGTAGCTCAGTTGGTAGAGCGTTCGCTTTGCATGTGAAAGGTCCCGGGTTCAAGCCCCGGCGCCTCCATGTTTTGTGGACAGTGCATGGTAAGTGTTGGTCGCGGCGAGCCTAAAGACACGCAAGATGTTGCAAAGCCAGCCTCACAGACTCATATGATGTATACTGACGTAAGGAGAGCAAGACGTGAATGTGAGGACCGGCTGTTGTCGAGGTGTCATCGAGTGCAAATCTATCTTAGGTATAACGGCCTAACCTCAATGAAGTCTAGAGTGTGGACAACACGTTCGTCTTACTCAGAGCGGTGGCCGAACGCTATTTTCGACGTTGTGCGTGCCACTTTAATTTTGGCCAACTACGATTCGATACAGAATGCAGGAAACCTGAAAGACACCCTCACGGACACATTGAGAGTAGTGTTTGTCTGCGGAATAATGGGAGTGCAAGGGTCTGTGATATTGATATGGTTGTATGTAGCACTATCCGTCATCAGGGGGCGTAGCTCAGATGGTAGAGCGCTCGCTTAGCATGCGAGAGGTACTGGGATCGATACCCAGCGTCTCCAGAATTTTTAACACACCAACATGCGCACACTGCCATGCAAATAATTCACAGCCAGCGAATGTGTCTAGGCAGATACGAGCGAACGATTAGCAGCCACAATTGGCAAGCGTGCTGTTACGCGCAGGAAGCACCCTCCTCCCAGCCCTATACTTAATTTAGAACCAGTACAAGTCTTCCCTTAAGATTCTCAAACCTATGTCGGAAAGATCTGCCTTGCGCCGAGTTCACAAAAATCCCACTGCACATTCCCATTCTTTACGTGCAGTCGGCTGCTACTGGTGTTGCTAGTTGTGACTGCTGATGACAGATGCCGTAGCAATCAATTCATGGAGTGAGTTGTATGTTTTGCGACACTCTGTCTCTGACAAGCAAGCGGAGGTGACATAGGCACGAACACGGGAAGTTTGCAGCTCCTCGCTGCCTGCAGAGACCGAGCAGCCACACTAGTTGGGCGGCCTAAGCCGTAGGCGAAATGTGCTCACTCGCTTGGGCGCGACGTCAAGCTCTAAATAAGGCTGTCACTAGCGTGAGCGTCGTGTAAAGTCGGAAAAGTCGTCTGCATAGGTGAGTGCAATGTTTGGGGAGCGTTTCGTAGTTTGCGCAGTGCAATGGAGACGCGGAAACTTGTTGTGGCTCAGTCTTTTGCAGTTGGACGACAAGAGTGGTACACAGTAGTAAAGTGCGAGGCAGTGAGTTGGCATCAACAGTCGAGTGCACAATGGGGCTTCAGATGTGCTTGTTACCTCAGGCGCTGTGTGATTGTCGACATGGAGTGAAAACGGAGCAATTTGTGACTGTCCTTTCAATTTAAGACGTTAAATACAGACGGAATTTGTAGTCGTAATACCAGAGCATCGAAACTACTTGGAACTCTTGTGCATATGAACGTGATCGCGCCTTTGTACACTGGTCCCTTCGCCCCTATGAACCAACCAACCATCATGTCCGCGCACATCAGAGTAGCAAAGGATGGAAAACAGCGCATCTTTGTTGCGCTTGGGGGCGTAGCTCAGTTGGTAGAGCGTTCGCTTTGCATGTGAAAGGTCCCGGGTTCAAGCCCCGGCGCCTCCATGTTTTGTGGACAGTGCATGGTAAGTGTTGGTCGCGGCGAGCCTAAAGACACGCAAGATGTTGCAAAGCCAGCCTCACAGACTCATATGATGTATACTGACGTAAGGAGAGCAAGACGTGAATGTGAGGACCGGCTGTTGTCGAGGTGTCATCGAGTGCAAATCTATCTTAGGTATAACGGCCTAACCTCAATGAAGTCTAGAGTGTGGACAACACGTTCGTCTTACTCAGAGCGGTGGCCGAACGCTATTTTCGACGTTGTGCGTGCCACTTTAATTTTGGCCAACTACGATTCGATACAGAATGCAGGAAACCTGAAAGACACCCTCACGGACACATTGAGAGTAGTGTTTGTCTGCGGAATAATGGGAGTGCAAGGGTCTGTGATATTGATATGGTTGTATGTAGCACTATCCGTCATCAGGGGGCGTAGCTCAGATGGTAGAGCGCTCGCTTAGCATGCGAGAGGTACTGGGATCGATACCCAGCGTCTCCAGAATTTTTAACACACCAACATGCGCACACTGCCATGCAAATAATTCACAGCCAGCGAATGTGTCTAGGCAGATACGAGCGAACGATTAGCAGCCACAATTGGCAAGCGTGCTGTTACGCGCAGGAAGCACCCTCCTCCCAGCCCTATACTTAATTTAGAACCAGTACAAGTCTTCCCTTAAGATTCTCAAACCTATGTCGGAAAGATCTGCCTTGCGCCGAGTTCACAAAAATCCCACTGCACATTCCCATTCTTTACGTGCAGTCGGCTGCTACTGGTGTTGCTAGTTGTGACTGCTGATGACAGATGCCGTAGCAATCAATTCATGGAGTGAGTTGTATGTTTTGCGACACTCTGTCTCTGACAAGCAAGCGGAGGTGACATAGGCGCGAACACGGGAAGTTTGCAGCTCCTCGCTGCCTGCAGAGACCGAGCAGCCACACTAGTTGGGCGGCCTAAGCCGTAGGCGAAATGTGCTCACTCGCTTGGGCGCGACGTCAAGCTCTAAATAAGGCTGTCACTAGCGTGAGCGTTGCGTGAGCGTCGTGTAAAGTCGGAAAAGTCGTCTGCATAGGTGAGTGCAATGTTTGGGGAGCGTTTCGTAGTTTGCGCAGTGCAATGGAGACGCGGAAACTTGTTGTGGCTCAGTCTTTTGCAGTTGGACGACAAGAGTGGTACACAGTAGTAAAGTGCGAGGCAGTGAGTTGGCATCAACAGTCGAGTGCACAATGGGGCTTCAGATGTGCTTGTTACCTCAGGCGCTGTGTGATTGTCGACATGGAGTGAAAACGGAGCAATTTGTGACTGTCCTTTCAATTTAAGACGTTAAATACAGACGGAATTTGTAGTCGTAATACCAGAGCATCGAAACTACTTGGAACTCTTGTGCATATGAACGTGATCGCGCCTTTGTACACTGGTCCCTTCGCCCCTATGAACCAACCAACCATCATGTCCGCGCACATCAGAGTAGCAAAGGATGGAAAACAGCGCATCTTTGTTGCGCTTGGGGGCGTAGCTCAGTTGGTAGAGCGTTCGCTTTGCATGTGAAAGGTCCCGGGTTCAAGCCCCGGCGCCTCCATGTTTTGTGGACAGTGCATGGTAAGTGTTGGTCGCGGCGAGCCTAAAGACACGCAAGATGTTGCAAAGCCAGCCTCACAGACTCATATGATGTATACTGACGTAAGGAGAGCAAGACGTGAATGTGAGGACCGGCTGTTGTCGAGGTGTCATCGAGTGCAAATCTATCTTAGGTATAACGGCCTAACCTCAATGAAGTCTAGAGTGTGGACAACACGTTCGTCTTACTCAGAGCGGTGGCCGAACGCTATTTTCGACGTTGTGCGTGCCACTTTAATTTTGGCCAACTACGATTCGATACAGAATGCAGGAAACCTGAAAGACACCCTCACGGACACATTGAGAGTAGTGTTTGTCTGCGGAATAATGGGAGTGCAAGGGTCTGTGATATTGATATGGTTGTATGTAGCACTATCCGTCATCAGGGGGCGTAGCTCAGATGGTAGAGCGCTCGCTTAGCATGCGAGAGGTACTGGGATCGATACCCAGCGTCTCCAGAATTTTTAACACACCAACATGCGCACACTGCCATGCAAATAATTCACAGCCAGCGAATGTGTCTAGGCAGATACGAGCGAACGATTAGCAGCCACAATTGGCAAGCGTGCTGTTACGCGCAGGAAGCACCCTCCTCCCAGCCCTATACTTAATTTAGAACCAGTACAAGTCTTCCCTTAAGATTCTCAAACCTATGTCGGAAAGATCTGCCTTGCGCCGAGTTCACAAAAATCCCACTGCACATTCCCATTCTTTACGTGCAGTCGGCTGCTACTGGTGTTGCTAGTTGTGACTGCTGATGACAGATGCCGTAGCAATCAATTCATGGAGTGAGTTGTATGTTTTGCGACACTCTGTCTCTGACAAGCAAGCGGAGGTGACATAGGCGCGAACACGGGAAGTTTGCAGCTCCTCGCTGCCTGCAGAGACCGAGCAGCCACACTAGTTGGGCGGCCTAAGCCGTAGGCGAAATGTGCTCACTCGCTTGGGCGCGACGTCAAGCTCTAAATAAGGCTGTCACTAGCGTGAGCGTCGTGTAAAGTCGGAAAAGTCGTCTGCATAGGTGAGTGCAATGTTTGGGGAGCGTTTCGTAGTTTGCGCAGTGCAATGGAGACGCGGAAACTTGTTGTGGCTCAGTCTTTTGCAGTTGGACGACAAGAGTGGTACACAGTAGTAAAGTGCGAGGCAGTGAGTTGGCATCAACAGTCGAGTGCACAATGGGGCTTCAGATGTGCTTGTTACCTCAGGCGCTGTGTGATTGTCGACATGGAGTGAAAACGGAGCAATTTGTGACTGTCCTTTCAATTTAAGACGTTAAATACAGACGGAATTTGTAGTCGTAATACCAGAGCATCGAAACTACTTGGAACTCTTGTGCATATGAACGTGATCGCGCCTTTGTACACTGGTCCCTTCGCCCCTATGAACCAACCAACCATCATGTCCGCGCACATCAGAGTAGCAAAGGATGGAAAACAGCGCATCTTTGTTGCGCTTGGGGGCGTAGCTCAGTTGGTAGAGCGTTCGCTTTGCATGTGAAAGGTCCCGGGTTCAAGCCCCGGCGCCTCCATGTTTTGTGGACAGTGCATGGTAAGTGTTGGTCGCGGCGAGCCTAAAGACACGCAAGATGTTGCAAAGCCAGCCTCACAGACTCATATGATGTATACTGACGTAAGGAGAGCAAGACGTGAATGTGAGGACCGGCTGTTGTCGAGGTGTCATCGAGTGCAAATCTATCTTAGGTATAACGGCCTAACCTCAATGAAGTCTAGAGTGTGGACAACACGTTCGTCTTACTCAGAGCGGTGGCCGAACGCTATTTTCGACGTTGTGCGTGCCACTTTAATTTTGGCCAACTACGATTCGATACAGAATGCAGGAAACCTGAAAGACACCCTCACGGACACATTGAGAGTAGTGTTTGTCTGCGGAATAATGGGAGTGCAAGGGTCTGTGATATTGATATGGTTGTATGTAGCACTATCCGTCATCAGGGGGCGTAGCTCAGATGGTAGAGCGCTCGCTTAGCATGCGAGAGGTACTGGGATCGATACCCAGCGTCTCCAGAATTTTTAACACACCAACATGCGCACACTGCCATGCAAATAATTCACAGCCAGCGAATGTGTCTAGGCAGATACGAGCGAACGATTAGCAGCCACAATTGGCAAGCGTGCTGTTACGCGCAGGAAGCACCCTCCTCCCAGCCCTATACTTAATTTAGAACCAGTACAAGTCTTCCCTTAAGATTCTCAAACCTATGTCGGAAAGATCTGCCTTGCGCCGAGTTCACAAAAATCCCACTGCACATTCCCATTCTTTACGTGCAGTCGGCTGCTACTGGTGTTGCTAGTTGTGACTGCTGATGACAGATGCCGTAGCAATCAATTCATGGAGTGAGTTGTATGTTTTGCGACACTCTGTCTCTGACAAGCAAGCGGAGGTGACATAGGCGCGAACACGGGAAGTTTGCAGCTCCTCGCTGCCTGCAGAGACCGAGCAGCCACACTAGTTGGGCGGCCTAAGCCGTAGGCGAAATGTGCTCACTCGCTTGGGCGCGACGTCAAGCTCTAAATAAGGCTGTCACTAGCGTGAGCGTCGTGTAAAGTCGGAAAAGTCGTCTGCATAGGTGAGTGCAATGTTTGGGGAGCGTTTCGTAGTTTGCGCAGTGCAATGGAGACGCGGAAACTTGTTGTGGCTCAGTCTTTTGCAGTTGGACGACAAGAGTGGTACACAGTAGTAAAGTGCGAGGCAGTGAGTTGGCATCAACAGTCGAGTGCACAATGGGGCTTCAGATGTGCTTGTTACCTCAGGCGCTGTGTGATTGTCGACATGGAGTGAAAACGGAGCAATTTGTGACTGTCCTTTCAATTTAAGACGTTAAATACAGACGGAATTTGTAGTCGTAATACCAGAGCATCGAAACTACTTGGAACTCTTGTGCATATGAACGTGATCGCGCCTTTGTACACTGGTCCCTTCGCCCCTATGAACCAACCAACCATCATGTCCGCGCACATCAGAGTAGCAAAGGATGGAAAACAGCGCATCTTTGTTGCGCTTGGGGGCGTAGCTCAGTTGGTAGAGCGTTCGCTTTGCATGTGAAAGGTCCCGGGTTCAAGCCCCGGCGCCTCCATGTTTTGTGGACAGTGCATGGTAAGTGTTGGTCGCGGCGAGCCTAAAGACACGCTAGATGTTGCAAAGCCAGCCTCACAGACTCATATGATGTATACTGACGTAAGGAGAGCAAGACGTGAATGTGAGGACCGGCTGTTGTCGAGGTGTCATCGAGTGCAAATCTATCTTAGGTATAACGGCCTAACCTCAATGAAGTCTAGAGTGTGGACAACACGTTCGTCTTACTCAGAGCGGTGGCCGAACGCTATTTTCGACGTTGTGCGTGCCACTTTAATTTTGGCCAACTACGATTCGATACAGAATGCAGGAAACCTGAAAGACACCCTCACGGACACATTGAGAGTAGTGTTTGTCTGCGGAATAATGGGAGTGCAAGGGTCTGTGATATTGATATGGTTGTATGTAGCACTATCCGTCATCAGGGGGCGTAGCTCAGATGGTAGAGCGCTCGCTTAGCATGCGAGAGGTACTGGGATCGATACCCAGCGTCTCCAGAATTTTTAACACACCAACATGCGCACACTGCCATGCAAATAATTCACAGCCAGCGAATGTGTCTAGGCAGATACGAGCGAACGATTAGCAGCCACAATTGGCAAGCGTGCTGTTACGCGCAGGAAGCACCCTCCTCCCAGCCCTATACTTAATTTAGAACCAGTACAAGTCTTCCCTTAAGATTCTCAAACCTATGTCGGAAAGATCTGCCTTGCGCCGAGTTCACAAAAATCCCACTGCACATTCCCATTCTTTACGTGCAGTCGGCTGCTACTGGTGTTGCTAGTTGTGACTGCTGATGACAGATGCCGTAGCAATCAATTCTTGGAGTGAGTTGTATGTTTTGCGACACTCTGTCTCTGACAAGCAAGCGGAGGTGACATAGGCGCGAACACGGAAAGTTTGCAGCTCCTCGCTGCCTGCAGAGACCGAGCAGCCACACTAGTTGGGCGGCCTAAGCCGTAGGCGAAATGTGCTCACTCGCTTGGGCGCGACGTCAAGCTCTAAATAAGGCTGTCACTAGCGTGAGCGTCGTGTAAAGTCGGAAAAGTCGTCTGCATAGGTGAGTGCAATGTTTGGGGAGCGTTTCGTAGTTTGCGCAGTGCAATGGAGACGCGGAAACTTGTTGTGGCTCAGTCTTTTGCAGTTGGACGACAAGAGTGGTACACAGTAGTAAAGTGCGAGGCAGTGAGTTGGCATCAACAGTCGAGTGCACAATGGGGCTTCAGATGTGCTTGTTACCTCAGGCGCTGTGTGATTGTCGACATGGAGTGAAAACGGAGCAATTTGTGACTGTCCTTTCAATTTAAGACGTTAAATACAGACGGAATTTGTAGTCGTAATACCAGAGCATCGAAACTACTTGGAACTCTTGTGCATATGAACGTGATCGCGCCTTTGTACACTGGTCCCTTCGCCCCTATGAACCAACCAACCATCATGTCCGCGCACATCAGAGTAGCAAAGGATGGAAAACAGCGCATCTTTGTTGCGCTTGGGGGCGTAGCTCAGTTGGTAGAGCGTTCGCTTTGCATGTGAAAGGTCCCGGGTTCAAGCCCCGGCGCCTCCATGTTTTGTGGACAGTGCATGGTAAGTGTTGGTCGCGGCGAGCCTAAAGACACGCAAGATGTTGCAAAGCCAGCCTCACAGACTCATATGATGTATACTGACGTAAGGAGAGCAAGACGTGAATGTGAGGACCGGCTGTTGTCGAGGTGTCATCGAGTGCAAATCTATCTTAGGTATAACGGCCTAACCTCAATGAAGTCTAGAGTGTGGACAACACGTTCGTCTTACTCAGAGCGGTGGCCGAACGCTATTTTCGACGTTGTGCGTGCCACTTTAATTTTGGCCAACTACGATTCGATACAGAATGCAGGAAACCTGAAAGACACCCTCACGGACACATTGAGAGTAGTGTTTGTCTGCGGAATAATGGGAGTGCAAGGGTCTGTGATATTGATATGGTTGTATGTAGCACTATCCGTCATCAGGGGGCGTAGCTCAGATGGTAGAGCGCTCGCTTAGCATGCGAGAGGTACTGGGATCGATACCCAGCGTCTCCAGAATTTTTAACACACCAACATGCGCACACTGCCATGCAAATAATTCACAGCCAGCGAATGTGTCTAGGCAGATACGAGCGAACGATTAGCAGCCACAATTGGCAAGCGTGCTGTTACGCGCAGGAAGCACCCTCCTCCCAGCCCTATACTTAATTTAGAACCAGTACAAGTCTTCCCTTAAGATTCTCAAACCTATGTCGGAAAGATCTGCCTTGCGCCGAGTTCACAAAAATCCCACTGCACATTCCCATTCTTTACGTGCAGTCGGCTGCTACTGGTGTTGCTAGTTGTGACTGCTGATGACAGATGCCGTAGCAATCAATTCATGGAGTGAGTTGTATGTTTTGCGACACTCTGTCTCTGACAAGCAAGCGGAGGTGACATAGGCGCGAACACGGGAAGTTTGCAGCTCCTCGCTGCCTGCAGAGACCGAGCAGCCACACTAGTTGGGCGGCCTAAGCCGTAGGCGAAATGTGCTCACTCGCTTGGGCGCGACGTCAAGCTCTAAATAAGGCTGTCACTAGCGTGAGCGTTGCGTGAGCTTCGTGTAAAGTCGGAAAAGTCGTCTGCATAGGTGAGTGCAATGTTTGGGGAGCGTTTCGTAGTTTGCGCAGTGCAATGGAGACGCGGAAACTTGTTGTGGCTCAGTCTTTTGCAGTTGGACGACAAGAGTGGTACACAGTAGTAAAGTGCGAGGCAGTGAGTTGGCATCAACAGTCGAGTGCACAATGGGGCTTCAGATGTGCTTGTTACCTCAGGCGCTGTGTGATTGTCGACATGGAGTGAAAACGGAGCAATTTGTGACTGTCCTTTCAATTTAAGACGTTAAATACAGACGGAATTTGTAGTCGTAATACCAGAGCATCGAAACTACTTGGAACTCTTGTGCATATGAACGTGATCGCGCCTTTGTACACTGGTCCCTTCGCCCCTATGAACCAACCAACCATCATGTCCGCGCACATCAGAGTAGCAAAGGATGGAAAACAGCGCATCTTTGTTGCGCTTGGGGGCGTAGCTCAGTTGGTAGAGCGTTCGCTTTGCATGTGAAAGGTCCCGGGTTCAAGCCCCGGCGCCTCCATGTTTTGTGGACAGTGCATGGTAAGTGTTGGTCGCGGCGAGCCTAAAGACACGCTAGATGTTGCAAAGCCAGCCTCACAGACTCATATGATGTATACTGACGTAAGGAGAGCAAGACGTGAATGTGAGGACCGGCTGTTGTCGAGGTGTCATCGAGTGCAAATCTATCTTAGGTATAACGGCCTAACCTCAATGAAGTCTAGAGTGTGGACAACACGTTCGTCTTACTCAGAGCGGTGGCCGAACGCTATTTTCGACGTTGTGCGTGCCACTTTAATTTTGGCCAACTACGATTCGATACAGAATGCAGGAAACCTGAAAGACACCCTCACGGACACATTGAGAGTAGTGTTTGTCTGCGGAATAATGGGAGTGCAAGGGTCTGTGATATTGATATGGTTGTATGTAGCACTATCCGTCATCAGGGGGCGTAGCTCAGATGGTAGAGCGCTCGCTTAGCATGCGAGAGGTACTGGGATCGATACCCAGCGTCTCCAGAATTTTTAACACACCAACATGCGCACACTGCCATGCAAATAATTCACAGCCAGCGAATGTGTCTAGGCAGATACGAGCGAACGATTAGCAGCCACAATTGGCAAGCGTGCTGTTACGCGCAGGAAGCACCCTCCTCCCAGCCCTATACTTAATTTAGAACCAGTACAAGTCTTCCCTTAAGATTCTCAAACCTATGTCGGAAAGATCTGCCTTGCGCCGAGTTCACAAAAATCCCACTGCACATTCCCATTCTTTACGTGCAGTCGGCTGCTACTGGTGTTGCTAGTTGTGACTGCTGATGACAGATGCCGTAGCAATCAATTCATGGAGTGAGTTGTATGTTTTGCGACACTCTGTCTCTGACAAGCAAGCGGAGGTGACATAGGCGCGAACACGGGAAGTTTGCAGCTCCTCGCTGCCTGCAGAGACCGAGCAGCCACACTAGTTGGGCGGCCTAAGCCGTAGGCGAAATGTGCTCACTCGCTTGGGCGCGACGTCAAGCTCTAAATAAGGCTGTCACTAGCGTGAGCGTCGTGTAAAGTCGGAAAAGTCGTCTGCATAGGTGAGTGCAATGTTTGGGGAGCGTTTCGTAGTTTGCGCAGTGCAATGGAGACGCGGAAACTTGTTGTGGCTCAGTCTTTTGCAGTTGGACGACAAGAGTGGTACACAGTAGTAAAGTGCGAGGCAGTGAGTTGGCATCAACAGTCGAGTGCACAATGGGGCTTCAGATGTGCTTGTTACCTCAGGCGCTGTGTGATTGTCGACATGGAGTGAAAACGGAGCAATTTGTGACTGTCCTTTCAATTTAAGACGTTAAATACAGACGGAATTTGTAGTCGTAATACCAGAGCATCGAAACTACTTGGAACTCTTGTGCATATGAACGTGATCGCGCCTTTGTACACTGGTCCCTTCGCCCCTATGAACCAACCAACCATCATGTCCGCGCACATCAGAGTAGCAAAGGATGGAAAACAGCGCATCTTTGTTGCGCTTGGGGGCGTAGCTCAGTTGGTAGAGCGTTCGCTTTGCATGTGAAAGGTCCCGGGTTCAAGCCCCGGCGCCTCCATGTTTTGTGGACAGTGCATGGTAAGTGTTGGTCGCGGCGAGCCTAAAGACACGCAAGATGTTGCAAAGCCAGCCTCACAGACTCATATGATGTATACTGACGTAAGGAGAGCAAGACGTGAATGTGAGGACCGGCTGTTGTCGAGGTGTCATCGAGTGCAAATCTATCTTAGGTATAACGGCCTAACCTCAATGAAGTCTAGAGTGTGGACAACACGTTCGTCTTACTCAGAGCGGTGGCCGAACGCTATTTTCGACGTTGTGCGTGCCACTTTAATTTTGGCCAACTACGATTCGATACAGAATGCAGGAAACCTGAAAGACACCCTCACGGACACATTGAGAGTAGTGTTTGTCTGCGGAATAATGGGAGTGCAAGGGTCTGTGATATTGATATGGTTGTATGTAGCACTATCCGTCATCAGGGGGCGTAGCTCAGATGGTAGAGCGCTCGCTTAGCATGCGAGAGGTACTGGGATCGATACCCAGCGTCTCCAGAATTTTTAACACACCAACATGCGCACACTGCCATGCAAATAATTCACAGCCAGCGAATGTGTCTAGGCAGATACGAGCGAACGATTAGCAGCCACAATTGGCAAGCGTGCTGTTACGCGCAGGAAGCACCCTCCTCCCAGCCCTATACTTAATTTAGAACCAGTACAAGTCTTCCCTTAAGATTCTCAAACCTATGTCGGAAAGATCTGCCTTGCGCCGAGTTCACAAAAATCCCACTGCACATTCCCATTCTTTACGTGCAGTCGGCTGCTACTGGTGTTGCTAGTTGTGACTGCTGATGACAGATGCCGTAGCAATCAATTCATGGAGTGAGTTGTATGTTTTGCGACACTCTGTCTCTGACAAGCAAGCGGAGGTGACATAGGCGCGAACACGGGAAGTTTGCAGCTCCTCGCTGCCTGCAGAGACCGAGCAGCCACACTAGTTGGGCGGCCTAAGCCGTAGGCGAAATGTGCTCACTCGCTTGGGCGCGACGTCAAGCTCTAAATAAGGCTGTCACTAGCGTGAGCGTCGTGTAAAGTCGGAAAAGTCGTCTGCATAGGTGAGTGCAATGTTTGGGGAGCG
This sequence comes from Schistocerca cancellata, assembly GCF_023864275.1. Lineage (NCBI taxonomy): Eukaryota > Metazoa > Arthropoda > Insecta > Orthoptera > Acrididae > Schistocerca > Schistocerca cancellata. The sequence continues at coordinate 28,866 of NW_026046926.1, forward strand.
TTTCGTAGTTTGCGCAGTGCAATGGAGACGCGGAAACTTGTTGTGTCTCAGTCTTTTGCAGTTGGACGACAAGAGTGGTACACAGTAGTAAAGTGCGAGGCAGTGAGTTGGCATCAACAGTCGAGTGCACAATGGGGCTTCAGATGTGCTTGTTACCTCAGGCGCTGTGTGATTGTCGACATGGAGTGAAAACGGAGCAATTTGTGACTGTCCTTTCAATTTAAGACGTTAAATACAGACGGAATTTGTAGTCGTAATACCAGAGCATCGAAACTACTTGGAACTCTTGTGCATATGAACGTGATCGCGCCTTTGTACACTGGTCCCTTCGCCCCTATGAACCAACCAACCATCATGTCCGCGCACATCAGAGTAGCAAAGGATGGAAAACAGCGCATCTTTGTTGCGCTTGGGGGCGTAGCTCAGTTGGTAGAGCGTTCGCTTTGCATGTGAAAGGTCCCGGGTTCAAGCCCCGGCGCCTCCATGTTTTGTGGACAGTGCATGGTAAGTGTTGGTCGCGGCGAGCCTAAAGACACGCAAGATGTTGCAAAGCCAGCCTCACAGACTCATATGATGTATACTGACGTAAGGAGAGCAAGACGTGAATGTGAGGACCGGCTGTTGTCGAGGTGTCATCGAGTGCAAATCTATCTTAGGTATAACGGCCTAACCTCAATGAAGTCTAGAGTGTGGACAACACGTTCGTCTTACTCAGAGCGGTGGCCGAACGCTATTTTCGACGTTGTGCGTGCCACTTTAATTTTGGCCAACTACGATTCGATACAGAATGCAGGAAACCTGAAAGACACCCTCACGGACACATTGAGAGTAGTGTTTGTCTGCGGAATAATGGGAGTGCAAGGGTCTGTGATATTGATATGGTTGTATGTAGCACTATCCGTCATCAGGGGGCGTAGCTCAGATGGTAGAGCGCTCGCTTAGCATGCGAGAGGTATTGGGATCGATACCCAGCGTCTCCAGAATTTTTAACACACCAACATGCGCACACTGCCATGCAAATAATTCACAGCCAGCGAATGTGTCTAGGCAGATACGAGCGAACGATTAGCAGCCACAATTGGCAAGCGTGCTGTTACGCGCAGGAAGCACCCTCCTCCCAGCCCTATACTTAATTTAGAACCAGTACAAGTCTTCCCTTAAGATTCTCAAACCTATGTCGGAAAGATCTGCCTTGCGCCGAGTTCACAAAAATCCCACTGCACATTCCCATTCTTTACGTGCAGTCGGCTGCTACTGGTGTTGCTAGTTGTGACTGCTGATGACAGATGCCGTAGCAATCAATTCATGGAGTGAGTTGTATGTTTTGCGACACTCTGTCTCTGACAAGCAAGCGGAGGTGACATAGGCGCGAACACGGGAAGTTTGCAGCTCCTCGCTGCCTGCAGAGACCGAGCAGCCACACTAGTTGGGCGGCCTAAGCCGTAGGCGAAATGTGCTCACTCGCTTGGGCGCGACGTCAAGCTCTAAATAAGGCTGTCACTAGCGTGAGCGTCGTGTAAAGTCGGAAAAGTCGTCTGCATAGGTGAGTGCAATGTTTGGGGAGCGTTTCGTAGTTTGCGCAGTGCAATGGAGACGCGGAAACTTGTTGTGGCTCAGTCTTTTGCAGTTGGACGACAAGAGTGGTACACAGTAGTAAAGTGCGAGGCAGTGAGTTGGCATCAACAGTCGAGTGCACAATGGGGCTTCAGATGTGCTTGTTACCTCAGGCGCTGTGTGATTGTCGACATGGAGTGAAAACGGAGCAATTTGTGACTGTCCTTTCAATTTAAGACGTTAAATACAGACGGAATTTGTAGTCGTAATACCAGAGCATCGAAACTACTTGGAACTCTTGTGCATATGAACGTGATCGCGCCTTTGTACACTGGTCCCTTCGCCCCTATGAACCAACCAACCATCATGTCCGCGCACATCAGAGTAGCAAAGGATGGAAAACAGCGCATCTTTGTTGCGCTTGGGGGCGTAGCTCAGTTGGTAGAGCGTTCGCTTTGCATGTGAAAGGTCCCGGGTTCAAGCCCCGGCGCCTCCATGTTTTGTGGACAGTGCATGGTAAGTGTTGGTCGCGGCGAGCCTAAAGACACGCTAGATGTTGCAAAGCCAGCCTCACAGACTCATATGATGTATACTGACGTAAGGAGAGCAAGACGTGAATGTGAGGACCGGCTGTTGTCGAGGTGTCATCGAGTGCAAATCTATCTTAGGTATAACGGCCTAACCTCAATGAAGTCTAGAGTGTGGACAACACGTTCGTCTTACTCAGAGCGGTGGCCGAACGCTATTTTCGACGTTGTGCGTGCCACTTTAATTTTGGCCAACTACGATTCGATACAGAATGCAGGAAACCTGAAAGACACCCTCACGGACACATTGAGAGTAGTGTTTGTCTGCGGAATAATGGGAGTGCAAGGGTCTGTGATATTGATATGGTTGTATGTAGCACTATCCGTCATCAGGGGGCGTAGCTCAGATGGTAGAGCGCTCGCTTAGCATGCGAGAGGTACTGGGATCGATACCCAGCGTCTCCAGAATTTTTAACACACCAACATGCGCACACTGCCATGCAAATAATTCACAGCCAGCGAATGTGTCTAGGCAGATACGAGCGAACGATTAGCAGCCACAATTGGCAAGCGTGCTGTTACGCGCAGGAAGCACCCTCCTCCCAGCCCTATACTTAATTTAGAACCAGTACAAGTCTTCCCTTAAGATTCTCAAACCTATGTCGGAAAGATCTGCCTTGCGCCGAGTTCACAAAAATCCCACTGCACATTCCCATTCTTTACGTGCAGTCGGCTGCTACTGGTGTTGCTAGTTGTGACTGCTGATGACAGATGCCGTAGCAATCAATTCATGGAGTGAGTTGTATGTTTTGCGACACTCTGTCTCTGACAAGCAAGCGGAGGTGACATAGGCGCGAACACGGGAAGTTTGCAGCTCCTCGCTGCCTGCAGAGACCGAGCAGCCACACTAGTTGGGCGGCCTAAGCCGTAGGCGAAATGTGCTCACTCGCTTGGGCGCGACGTCAAGCTCTAAATAAGGCTGTCACTAGCGTGAGCGTCGTGTAAAGTCGGAAAAGTCGTCTGCATAGGTGAGTGCAATGTTTGGGGAGCGTTTCGTAGTTTGCGCAGTGCAATGGAGACGCGGAAACTTGTTGTGGCTCAGTCTTTTGCAGTTGGACGACAAGAGTGGTACACAGTAGTAAAGTGCGAGGCAGTGAGTTGGCATCAACAGTCGAGTGCACAATGGGGCTTCAGATGTGCTTGTTACCTCAGGCGCTGTGTGATTGTCGACATGGAGTGAAAACGGAGCAATTTGTGACTGTCCTTTCAATTTAAGACGTTAAATACAGACGGAATTTGTAGTCGTAATACCAGAGCATCGAAACTACTTGGAACTCTTGTGCATATGAACGTGATCGCGCCTTTGTACACTGGTCCCTTCGCCCCTATGAACCAACCAACCATCATGTCCGCGCACATCAGAGTAGCAAAGGATGGAAAACAGCGCATCTTTGTTGCGCTTGGGGGCGTAGCTCAGTTGGTAGAGCGTTCGCTTTGCATGTGAAAGGTCCCGGGTTCAAGCCCCGGCGCCTCCATGTTTTGTGGACAGTGCATGGTAAGTGTTGGTCGCGGCGAGCCTAAAGACACGCAAGATGTTGCAAAGCCAGCCTCACAGACTCATATGATGTATACTGACGTAAGGAGAGCAAGACGTGAATGTGAGGACCGGCTGTTGTCGAGGTGTCATCGAGTGCAAATCTATCTTAGGTATAACGGCCTAACCTCAATGAAGTCTAGAGTGTGGACAACACGTTCGTCTTACTCAGAGCGGTGGCCGAACGCTATTTTCGACGTTGTGCGTGCCACTTTAATTTTGGCCAACTACGATTCGATACAGAATGCAGGAAACCTGAAAGACACCCTCACGGACACATTGAGAGTAGTGTTTGTCTGCGGAATAATGGGAGTGCAAGGGTCTGTGATATTGATATGGTTGTATGTAGCACTATCCGTCATCAGGGGGCGTAGCTCAGATGGTAGAGCGCTCGCTTAGCATGCGAGAGGTATTGGGATCGATACCCAGCGTCTCCAGAATTTTTAACACACCAACATGCGCACACTGCCATGCAAATAATTCACAGCCAGCGAATGTGTCTAGGCAGATACGAGCGAACGATTAGCAGCCACAATTGGCAAGCGTGCTGTTACGCGCAGGAAGCACCCTCCTCCCAGCCCTATACTTAATTTAGAACCAGTACAAGTCTTCCCTTAAGATTCTCAAACCTATGTCGGAAAGATCTGCCTTGCGCCGAGTTCACAAAAATCCCACTGCACATTCCCATTCTTTACGTGCAGTCGGCTGCTACTGGTGTTGCTAGTTGTGACTGCTGATGACAGATGCCGTAGCAATCAATTCATGGAGTGAGTTGTATGTTTTGCGACACTCTGTCTCTGACAAGCAAGCGGAGGTGACATAGGCGCGAACACGGGAAGTTTGCAGCTCCTCGCTGCCTGCAGAGACCGAGCAGCCACACTAGTTGGGCGGCCTAAGCCGTAGGCGAAATGTGCTCACTCGCTTGGGCGCGACGTCAAGCTCTAAATAAGGCTGTCACTAGCGTGAGCGTCGTGTAAAGTCGGAAAAGTCGTCTGCATAGGTGAGTGCAATGTTTGGGGAGCGTTTCGTAGTTTGCGCAGTGCAATGGAGACGCGGAAACTTGTTGTGGCTCAGTCTTTTGCAGTTGGACGACAAGAGTGGTACACAGTAGTAAAGTGCGAGGCAGTGAGTTGGCATCAACAGTCGAGTGCACAATGGGGCTTCAGATGTGCTTGTTACCTCAGGCGCTGTGTGATTGTCGACATGGAGTGAAAACGGAGCAATTTGTGACTGTCCTTTCAATTTAAGACGTTAAATACAGACGGAATTTGTAGTCGTAATACCAGAGCATCGAAACTACTTGGAACTCTTGTGCATATGAACGTGATCGCGCCTTTGTACACTGGTCCCTTCGCCCCTATGAACCAACCAACCATCATGTCCGCGCACATCAGAGTAGCAAAGGATGGAAAACAGCGCATCTTTGTTGCGCTTGGGGGCGTAGCTCAGTTGGTAGAGCGTTCGCTTTGCATGTGAAAGGTCCCGGGTTCAAGCCCCGGCGCCTCCATGTTTTGTGGACAGTGCATGGTAAGTGTTGGTCGCGGCGAGCCTAAAGACACGCAAGATGTTGCAAAGCCAGCCTCACAGACTCATATGATGTATACTGACGTAAGGAGAGCAAGACGTGAATGTGAGGACCGGCTGTTGTCGAGGTGTCATCGAGTGCAAATCTATCTTAGGTATAACGGCCTAACCTCAATGAAGTCTAGAGTGTGGACAACACGTTCGTCTTACTCAGAGCGGTGGCCGAACGCTATTTTCGACGTTGTGCGTGCCACTTTAATTTTGGCCAACTACGATTCGATACAGAATGCAGGAAACCTGAAAGACACCCTCACGGACACATTGAGAGTAGTGTTTGTCTGCGGAATAATGGGAGTGCAAGGGTCTGTGATATTGATATGGTTGTATGTAGCACTATCCGTCATCAGGGGGCGTAGCTCAGATGGTAGAGCGCTCGCTTAGCATGCGAGAGGTACTGGGATCGATACCCAGCGTCTCCAGAATTTTTAACACACCAACATGCGCACACTGCCATGCAAATAATTCACAGCCAGCGAATGTGTCTAGGCAGATACGAGCGAACGATTAGCAGCCACAATTGGCAAGCGTGCTGTTACGCGCAGGAAGTTCCTCCTCCCAGCCCTATACTTAATTTAGAACCAGTACAAGTCTTCCCTTAAGATTCTCAAACCTATGTCGGAAAGATCTGCCTTGCGCCGAGTTCACAAAAATCCCACTGCACATTCCCATTCTTTACGTGCAGTCGGCTGCTACTGGTGTTGCTAGTTGTGACTGCTGATGACAGATGCCGTAGCAATCAATTCATGGAGTGAGTTGTATGTTTTGCGACACTCTGTCTCTGACAAGCAAGCGGAGGTGACATAGGCGCGAACACGGGAAGTTTGCAGCTCCTCGCTGCCTGCAGAGACCGAGCAGCCACACTAGTTGGGCGGCCTAAGCCGTAGGCGAAATGTGCTCACTCGCTTGGGCGCGACGTCAAGCTCTAAATAAGGCTGTCACTAGCGTGAGCGTCGTGTAAAGTCGGAAAAGTCGTCTGCATAGGTGAGTGCAATGTTTGGGGAGCGTTTCGTAGTTTGCGCAGTGCAATGGAGACGCGGAAACTTGTTGTGGCTCAGTCTTTTGCAGTTGGACGACAAGAGTGGTACACAGTAGTAAAGTGCGAGGCAGTGAGTTGGCATCAACAGTCGAGTGCACAATGGGGCTTCAGATGTGCTTGTTACCTCAGGCGCTGTGTGATTGTCGACATGGAGTGAAAACGGAGCAATTTGTGACTGTCCTTTCAATTTAAGACGTTAAATACAGACGGAATTTGTAGTCGTAATACCAGAGCATCGAAACTACTTGGAACTCTTGTGCATATGAACGTGATCGCGCCTTTGTACACTGGTCCCTTCGCCCCTATGAACCAACCAACCATCATGTCCGCGCACATCAGAGTAGCAAAGGATGGAAAACAGCGCATCTTTGTTGCGCTTGGGGGCGTAGCTCAGTTGGTAGAGCGTTCGCTTTGCATGTGAAAGGTCCCGGGTTCAAGCCCCGGCGCCTCCATGTTTTGTGGACAGTGCATGGTAAGTGTTGGTCGCGGCGAGCCTAAAGACACGCTAGATGTTGCAAAGCCAGCCTCACAGACTCATATGATGTATACTGACGTAAGGAGAGCAAGACGTGAATGTGAGGACCGGCTGTTGTCGAGGTGTCATCGAGTGCAAATCTATCTTAGGTATAACGGCCTAACCTCAATGAAGTCTAGAGTGTGGACAACACGTTCGTCTTACTCAGAGCGGTGGCCGAACGCTATTTTCGACGTTGTGCGTGCCACTTTAATTTTGGCCAACTACGATTCGATACAGAATGCAGGAAACCTGAAAGACACCCTCACGGACACATTGAGAGTAGTGTTTGTCTGCGGAATAATGGGAGTGCAAGGGTCTGTGATATTGATATGGTTGTATGTAGCACTATCCGTCATCAGGGGGCGTAGCTCAGATGGTAGAGCGCTCGCTTAGCATGCGAGAGGTACTGGGATCGATACCCAGCGTCTCCAGAATTTTTAACACACCAACATGCGCACACTGCCATGCAAATAATTCACAGCCAGCGAATGTGTCTAGGCAGATACGAGCGAACGATTAGCAGCCACAATTGGCAAGCGTGCTGTTACGCGCAGGAAGCACCCTCCTCCCAGCCCTATACTTAATTTAGAACCAGTACAAGTCTTCCCTTAAGATTCTCAAACCTATGTCGGAAAGATCTGCCTTGCGCCGAGTTCACAAAAATCCCACTGCACATTCCCATTCTTTACGTGCAGTCGGCTGCTACTGGTGTTGCTAGTTGTGACTGCTGATGACAGATGCCGTAGCAATCAATTCATGGAGTGAGTTGTATGTTTTGCGACACTCTGTCTCTGACAAGCAAGCGGAGGTGACATAGGCGCGAACACGGGAAGTTTGCAGCTCCTCGCTGCCTGCAGAGACCGAGCAGCCACACTAGTTGGGCGGCCTAAGCCGTAGGCGAAATGTGCTCACTCGCTTGGGCGCGACGTCAAGCTCTAAATAAGGCTGTCACTAGCGTGAGCGTTGCGTGAGCTTCGTGTAAAGTCGGAAAAGTCGTCTGCATAGGTGAGTGCAATGTTTGGGGAGCGTTTCGTAGTTTGCGCAGTGCAATGGAGACGCGGAAACTTGTTGTGGCTCAGTCTTTTGCAGTTGGACGACAAGAGTGGTACACAGTAGTAAAGTGCGAGGCAGTGAGTTGGCATCAACAGTCGAGTGCACAATGGGGCTTCAGATGTGCTTGTTACCTCAGGCGCTGTGTGATTGTCGACATGGAGTGAAAACGGAGCAATTTGTGACTGTCCTTTCAATTTAAGACGTTAAATACAGACGGAATTTGTAGTCGTAATACCAGAGCATCGAAACTACTTGGAACTCTTGTGCATATGAACGTGATCGCGCCTTTGTACACTGGTCCCTTCGCCCCTATGAACCAACCAACCATCATGTCCGCGCACATCAGAGTAGCAAAGGATGGAAAACAGCGCATCTTTGTTGCGCTTGGGGGCGTAGCTCAGTTGGTAGAGCGTTCGCTTTGCATGTGAAAGGTCCCGGGTTCAAGCCCCGGCGCCTCCATGTTTTGTGGACAGTGCATGGTAAGTGTTGGTCGCGGCGAGCCTAAAGACACGCTAGATGTTGCAAAGCCAGCCTCACAGACTCATATGATGTATACTGACGTAAGGAGAGCAAGACGTGAATGTGAGGACCGGCTGTTGTCGAGGTGTCATCGAGTGCAAATCTATCTTAGGTATAACGGCCTAACCTCAATGAAGTCTAGAGTGTGGACAACACGTTCGTCTTACTCAGAGCGGTGGCCGAACGCTATTTTCGACGTTGTGCGTGCCACTTTAATTTTGGCCAACTACGATTCGATACAGAATGCAGGAAACCTGAAAGACACCCTCACGGACACATTGAGAGTAGTGTTTGTCTGCGGAATAATGGGAGTGCAAGGGTCTGTGATATTGATATGGTTGTATGTAGCACTATCCGTCATCAGGGGGCGTAGCTCAGATGGTAGAGCGCTCGCTTAGCATGCGAGAGGTACTGGGATCGATACCCAGCGTCTCCAGAATTTTTAACACACCAACATGCGCACACTGCCATGCAAATAATTCACAGCCAGCGAATGTGTCTAGGCAGATACGAGCGAACGATTAGCAGCCACAATTGGCAAGCGTGCTGTTACGCGCAGGAAGCACCCTCCTCCCAGCCCTATACTTAATTTAGAACCAGTACAAGTCTTCCCTTAAGATTCTCAAACCTATGTCGGAAAGATCTGCCTTGCGCCGAGTTCACAAAAATCCCACTGCACATTCCCATTCTTTACGTGCAGTCGGCTGCTACTGGTGTTGCTAATTGTGACTGCTGATGACAGATGCCGTAGCAATCAATTCATGGAGTGAGTTGTATGTTTTGCGACACTCTGTCTCTGACAAGCAAGCGGAGGTGACATAGGCGCGAACACGGGAAGTTTGCAGCTCCTCGCTGCCTGCAGAGACCGAGCAGCCACACTAGTTGGGCGGCCTAAGCCGTAGGCGAAATGTGCTCACTCGCTTGGGCGCGACGTCAAGCTCTAAATAAGGCTGTCACTAGCGTGAGCGTCGTGTAAAGTCGGAAAAGTCGTCTGCATAGGTGAGTGCAATGTTTGGGGAGCGTTTCGTAGTTTGCGCAGTGCAATGGAGACGCGGAAACTTGTTGTGGCTCAGTCTTTTGCAGTTGGACGACAAGAGTGGTACACAGTAGTAAAGTGCGAGGCAGTGAGTTGGCATCAACAGTCGAGTGCACAATGGGGCTTCAGATGTGCTTGTTACCTCAGGCGCTGTGTGATTGTCGACATGGAGTGAAAACGGAGCAATTTGTGACTGTCCTTTCAATTTAAGACGTTAAATACAGACGGAATTTGTAGTCGTAATACCAGAGCATCGAAACTACTTGGAACTCTTGTGCATATGAACGTGATCGCGCCTTTGTACACTGGTCCCTTCGCCCCTATGAACCAACCAACCATCATGTCCGCGCACATCAGAGTAGCAAAGGATGGAAAACAGCGCATCTTTGTTGCGCTTGGGGGCGTAGCTCAGTTGGTAGAGCGTTCGCTTTGCATGTGAAAGGTCCCGGGTTCAAGCCCCGGCGCCTCCATGTTTTGTGGACAGTGCATGGTAAGTGTTGGTCGCGGCGAGCCTAAAGACACGCTAGATGTTGCAAAGCCAGCCTCACAGACTCATATGATGTATACTGACGTAAGGAGAGCAAGACGTGAATGTGAGGACCGGCTGTTGTCGAGGTGTCATCGAGTGCAAATCTATCTTAGGTATAACGGCCTAACCTCAATGAAGTCTAGAGTGTGGACAACACGTTCGTCTTACTCAGAGCGGTGGCCGAACGCTATTTTCGACGTTGTGCGTGCCACTTTAATTTTGGCCAACTACGATTCGATACAGAATGCAGGAAACCTGAAAGACACCCTCACGGACACATTGAGAGTAGTGTTTGTCTGCGGAATAATGGGAGTGCAAGGGTCTGTGATATTGATATGGTTGTATGTAGCACTATCCGTCATCAGGGGGCGTAGCTCAGATGGTAGAGCGCTCGCTTAGCATGCGAGAGGTACTGGGATCGATACCCAGCGTCTCCAGAATTTTTAACACACCAACATGCGCACACTGCCATGCAAATAATTCACAGCCAGCGAATGTGTCTAGGCAGATACGAGCGAACGATTAGCAGCCACAATTGGCAAGCGTGCTGTTACGCGCAGGAAGCACCCTCCTCCCAGCCCTATACTTAATTTAGAACCAGTACAAGTCTTCCCTTAAGATTCTCAAACCTATGTCGGAAAGATCTGCCTTGCGCCGAGTTCACAAAAATCCCACTGCACATTCCCATTCTTTACGTGCAGTCGGCTGCTACTGGTGTTGCTAGTTGTGACTGCTGATGACAGATGCCGTAGCAATCAATTCATGGAGTGAGTTGTATGTTTTGCGACACTCTGTCTCTGACAAGCAAGCGGAGGTGACATAGGCGCGAACACGGGAAGTTTGCAGCTCCTCGCTGCCTGCAGAGACCGAGCAGCCACACTAGTTGGGCGGCCTAAGCCGTAGGCGAAATGTGCTCACTCGCTTGGGCGCGACGTCAAGCTCTAAATAAGGCTGTCACTAGCGTGAGCGTCGTGTAAAGTCGGAAAAGTCGTCTGCATAGGTGAGTGCAATGTTTGGGGAGCGTTTCGTAGTTTGCGCAGTGCAATGGAGACGCGGAAACTTGTTGTGGCTCAGTCTTTTGCAGTTGGACGACAAGAGTGGTACACAGTAGTAAAGTGCGAGGCAGTGAGTTGGCATCAACAGTCGAGTGCACAATGGGGCTTCAGATGTGCTTGTTACCTCAGGCGCTGTGTGATTGTCGACATGGAGTGAAAACGGAGCAATTTGTGACTGTCCTTTCAATTTAAGACGTTAAATACAGACGGAATTTGTAGTCGTAATACCAGAGCATCGAAACTACTTGGAACTCTTGTGCATATGAACGTGATCGCGCCTTTGTACACTGGTCCCTTCGCCCCTATGAACCAACCAACCATCATGTCCGCGCACATCAGAGTAGCAAAGGATGGAAAACAGCGCATCTTTGTTGCGCTTGGGGGCGTAGCTCAGTTGGTAGAGCGTTCGCTTTGCATGTGAAAGGTCCCGGGTTCAAGCCCCGGCGCCTCCATGTTTTGTGGACAGTGCATGGTAAGTGTTGGTCGCGGCGAGCCTAAAGACACGCTAGATGTTGCAAAGCCAGCCTCACAGACTCATATGATGTATACTGACGTAAGGAGAGCAAGACGTGAATGTGAGGACCGGCTGTTGTCGAGGTGTCATCGAGTGCAAATCTATCTTAGGTATAACGGCCTAACCTCAATGAAGTCTAGAGTGTGGACAACACGTTCGTCTTACTCAGAGCGGTGGCCGAACGCTATTTTCGACGTTGTGCGTGCCACTTTAATTTTGGCCAACTACGATTCGATACAGAATGCAGGAAACCTGAAAGACACCCTCACGGACACATTGAGAGTAGTGTTTGTCTGCGGAATAATGGGAGTGCAAGGGTCTGTGATATTGATATGGTTGTATGTAGCACTATCCGTCATCAGGGGGCGTAGCTCAGATGGTAGAGCGCTCGCTTAGCATGCGAGAGGTACTGGGATCGATACCCAGCGTCTCCAGAATTTTTAACACACCAACATGCGCACACTGCCATGCAAATAATTCACAGCCAGCGAATGTGTCTAGGCAGATACGAGCGAACGATTAGCAGCCACAATTGGCAAGCGTGCTGTTACGCGCAGGAAGCACCCTCCTCCCAGCCCTATACTTAATTTAGAACCAGTACAAGTCTTCCCTTAAGATTCTCAAACCTATGTCGGAAAGATCTGCCTTGCGCCGAGTTCACAAAAATCCCACTGCACATTCCCATTCTTTACGTGCAGTCGGCTGCTACTGGTGTTGCTAGTTGTGACTGCTGATGACAGATGCCGTAGCAATCAATTCATGGAGTGAGTTGTATGTTTTGCGACACTCTGTCTCTGACAAGCAAGCGGAGGTGACATAGGCGCGAACACGGGAAGTTTGCAGCTCCTCGCTGCCTGCAGAGACCGAGCAGCCACACTAGTTGGGCGGCCTAAGCCGTAGGCGAAATGTGCTCACTCGCTTGGGCGCGACGTCAAGCTCTAAATAAGGCTGTCACTAGCGTGAGCGTCGTGTAAAGTCGGAAAAGTCGTCTGCATAGGTGAGTGCAATGTTTGGGGAGCGTTTCGTAGTTTGCGCAGTGCAATGGAGACGCGGAAACTTGTTGTGGCTCAGTCTTTTGCAGTTGGACGACAAGAGTGGTACACAGTAGTAAAGTGCGAGGCAGTGAGTTGGCATCAACAGTCGAGTGCACAATGGGGCTTCAGATGTGCTTGTTACCTCAGGCGCTGTGTGATTGTCGACATGGAGTGAAAACGGAGCAATTTGTGACTGTCCTTTCAATTTAAGACGTTAAATACAGACGGAATTTGTAGTCGTAATACCAGAGCATCGAAACTACTTGGAACTCTTGTGCATATGAACGTGATCGCGCCTTTGTACACTGGTCCCTTCGCCCCTATGAACCAACCAACCATCATGTCCGCGCACATCAGAGTAGCAAAGGATGGAAAACAGCGCATCTTTGTTGCGCTTGGGGGCGTAGCTCAGTTGGTAGAGCGTTCGCTTTGCATGTGAAAGGTCCCGGGTTCAAGCCCCGGCGCCTCCATGTTTTGTGGACAGTGCATGGTAAGTGTTGGTCGCGGCGAGCCTAAAGACACGCAAGATGTTGCAAAGCCAGCCTCACAGACTCATATGATGTATACTGACGTAAGGAGAGCAAGACGTGAATGTGAGGACCGGCTGTTGTCGAGGTGTCATCGAGTGCAAATCTATCTTAGGTATAACGGCCTAACCTCAATGAAGTCTAGAGTGTGGACAACACGTTCGTCTTACTCAGAGCGGTGGCCGAACGCTATTTTCGACGTTGTGCGTGCCACTTTAATTTTGGCCAACTACGATTCGATACAGAATGCAGGAAACCTGAAAGACACCCTCACGGACACATTGAGAGTAGTGTTTGTCTGCGGAATAATGGGAGTGCAAGGGTCTGTGATATTGATATGGTTGTATGTAGCACTATCCGTCATCAGGGGGCGTAGCTCAGATGGTAGAGCGCTCGCTTAGCATGCGAGAGGTACTGGGATCGATACCCAGCGTCTCCAGAATTTTTAACACACCAACATGCGCACACTGCCATGCAAATAATTCACAGCCAGCGAATGTGTCTAGGCAGATACGAGCGAACGATTAGCAGCCACAATTGGCAAGCGTGCTGTTACGCGCAGGAAGCACCCTCCTCCCAGCCCTATACTTAATTTAGAACCAGTACAAGTCTTCCCTTAAGATTCTCAAACCTATGTCGGAAAGATCTGCCTTGCGCCGAGTTCACAAAAATCCCACTGCACATTCCCATTCTTTACGTGCAGTCGGCTGCTACTGGTGTTGCTAGTTGTGACTGCTGATGACAGATGCCGTAGCAATCAATTCATGGAGTGAGTTGTATGTTTTGCGACACTCTGTCTCTGACAAGCAAGCGGAGGTGACATAGGCGCGAACACGGGAAGTTTGCAGCTCCTCGCTGCCTGCAGAGACCGAGCAGCCACACTAGTTGGGCGGCCTAAGCCGTAGGCGAAATGTGCTCACTCGCTTGGGCGCGACGTCAAGCTCTAAATAAGGCTGTCACTAGCGTGAGCGTCGTGTAAAGTCGGAAAAGTCGTCTGCATAGGTGAGTGCAATGTTTGGGGAGCGTTTCGTAGTTTGCGCAGTGCAATGGAGACGCGGAAACTTGTTGTGGCTCAGTCTTTTGCAGTTGGACGACAAGAGTGGTACACAGTAGTAAAGTGCGAGGCAGTGAGTTGGCATCAACAGTCGAGTGCACAATGGGGCTTCAGATGTGCTTGTTACCTCAGGCGCTGTGTGATTGTCGACATGGAGTGAAAACGGAGCAATTTGTGACTGTCCTTTCAATTTAAGACGTTAAATACAGACGGAATTTGTAGTCGTAATACCAGAGCATCGAAACTACTTGGAACTCTTGTGCATATGAACGTGATCGCGCCTTTGTACACTGGTCCCTTCGCCCCTATGAACCAACCAACCATCATGTCCGCGCACATCAGAGTAGCAAAGGATGGAAAACAGCGCATCTTTGTTGCGCTTGGGGGCGTAGCTCAGTTGGTAGAGCGTTCGCTTTGCATGTGAAAGGTCCCGGGTTCAAGCCCCGGCGCCTCCATGTTTTGTGGACAGTGCATGGTAAGTGTTGGTCGCGGCGAGCCTAAAGACACGCTAGATGTTGCAAAGCCAGCCTCACAGACTCATATGATGTATACTGACGTAAGGAGAGCAAGACGTGAATGTGAGGACCGGCTGTTGTCGAGGTGTCATCGAGTGCAAATCTATCTTAGGTATAACGGCCTAACCTCAATGAAGTCTAGAGTGTGGACAACACGTTCGTCTTACTCAGAGCGGTGGCCGAACGCTATTTTCGACGTTGTGCGTGCCACTTTAATTTTGGCCAACTACGATTCGATACAGAATGCAGGAAACCTGAAAGACACCCTCACGGACACATTGAGAGTAGTGTTTGTCTGCGGAATAATGGGAGTGCAAGGGTCTGTGATATTGATATGGTTGTATGTAGCACTATCCGTCATCAGGGGGCGTAGCTCAGATGGTAGAGCGCTCGCTTAGCATGCGAGAGGTACTGGGATCGATACCCAGCGTCTCCAGAATTTTTAACACACCAACATGCGCACACTGCCATGCAAATAATTCACAGCCAGCGAATGTGTCTAGGCAGATACGAGCGAACGATTAGCAGCCACAATTGGCAAGCGTGCTGTTACGCGCAGGAAGCACCCTCCTCCCAGCCCTATACTTAATTTAGAACCAGTACAAGTCTTCCCTTAAGATTCTCAAACCTATGTCGGAAAGATCTGCCTTGCGCCGAGTTCACAAAAATCCCACTGCACATTCCCATTCTTTACGTGCAGTCGGCTGCTACTGGTGTTGCTAGTTGTGACTGCTGATGACAGATGCCGTAGCAATCAATTCATGGAGTGAGTTGTATGTTTTGCGACACTCTGTCTCTGACAAGCAAGCGGAGGTGACATAGGCGCGAACACGGGAAGTTTGCAGCTCCTCGCTGCCTGCAGAGACCGAGCAGCCACACTAGTTGGGCGGCCTAAGCCGTAGGCGAAATGTGCTCACTCGCTTGGGCGCGACGTCAAGCTCTAAATAAGGCTGTCACTAGCGTGAGCGTTGCGTGAGCGTCGTGTAAAGTCGGAAAAGTCGTCTGCATAGGTGAGTGCAATGTTTGGGGAGCGTTTCGTAGTTTGCGCAGTGCAATGGAGACGCGGAAACTTGTTGTGGCCCAGTCTTTTGCAGTTGGACGACAAGAGTGGTACACAGTAGTAAAGTGCGAGGCAGTGAGTTGGCATCAACAGTCGAGTGCACAATGGGGCTTCAGATGTGCTTGTTACCTCAGGCGCTGTGTGATTGTCGACATGGAGTGAAAACGGAGCAATTTGTGACTGTCCTTTCAATTTAAGACGTTAAATACAGACGGAATTTGTAGTCGTAATACCAGAGCATCGAAACTACTTGGAACTCTTGTGCATATGAACGTGATCGCGCCTTTGTACACTGGTCCCTTCGCCCCTATGAACCAACCAACCATCATGTCCGCGCACATCAGAGTAGCAAAGGATGGAAAACAGCGCATCTTTGTTGCGCTTGGGGGCGTAGCTCAGTTGGTAGAGCGTTCGCTTTGCATGTGAAAGGTCCCGGGTTCAAGCCCCGGCGCCTCCATGTTTTGTGGACAGTGCATGGTAAGTGTTGGTCGCGGCGAGCCTAAAGACACGCAAGATGTTGCAAAGCCAGCCTCACAGACTCATATGATGTATACTGACGTAAGGAGAGCAAGACGTGAATGTGAGGACCGGCTGTTGTCGAGGTGTCATCGAGTGCAAATCTATCTTAGGTATAACGGCCTAACCTCAATGAAGTCTAGAGTGTGGACAACACGTTCGTCTTACTCAGAGCGGTGGCCGAACGCTATTTTCGACGTTGTGCGTGCCACTTTAATTTTGGCCAACTACGATTCGATACAGAATGCAGGAAACCTGAAAGACACCCTCACGGACACATTGAGAGTAGTGTTTGTCTGCGGAATAATGGGAGTGCAAGGGTCTGTGATATTGATATGGTTGTATGTAGCACTATCCGTCATCAGGGGGCGTAGCTCAGATGGTAGAGCGCTCGCTTAGCATGCGAGAGGTACTGGGATCGATACCCAGCGTCTCCAGAATTTTTAACACACCAACATGCGCACACTGCCATGCAAATAATTCACAGCCAGCGAATGTGTCTAGGCAGATACGAGCGAACGATTAGCAGCCACAATTGGCAAGCGTGCTGTTACGCGCAGGAAGCACCCTCCTCCCAGCCCTATACTTAATTTAGAACCAGTACAAGTCTTCCCTTAAGATTCTCAAACCTATGTCGGAAAGATCTGCCTTGCGCCGAGTTCACAAAAATCCCACTGCACATTCCCATTCTTTACGTGCAGTCGGCTGCTACTGGTGTTGCTAGTTGTGACTGCTGATGACAGATGCCGTAGCAATCAATTCATGGAGTGAGTTGTATGTTTTGCGACACTCTGTCTCTGACAAGCAAGCGGAGGTGACATAGGCGCGAACACGGGAAGTTTGCAGCTCCTCGCTGCCTGCAGAGACCGAGCAGCCACACTAGTTGGGCGGCCTAAGCCGTAGGCGAAATGTGCTCACTCGCTTGGGCGCGACGTCAAGCTCTAAATAAGGCTGTCACTAGCGTGAGCGTTGCGTGAGCGTCGTGAAAAGTCGGAAAAGTCGTCTGCATAGGTGAGTGCAATGTTTGGGGAGCGTTTCGTAGTTTGCGCAGTGCAATGGAGACGCGGAAACTTGTTGTGGCCCAGTCTTTTGCAGTTGGACGACAAGAGTGGTACACAGTAGTAAAGTGCGAGGCAGTGAGTTGGCATCAACAGTCGAGTGCACAATGGGGCTTCAGATGTGCTTGTTACCTCAGGCGCTGTGTGATTGTCGACATGGAGTGAAAACGGAGCAATTTGTGACTGTCCTTTCAATTTAAGACGTTAAATACAGACGGAATTTGTAGTCGTAATACCAGAGCATCGAAACTACTTGGAACTCTTGTGCATATGAACGTGATCGCGCCTTTGTACACTGGTCCCTTCGCCCCTATGAACCAACCAACCATCATGTCCGCGCACATCAGAGTAGCAAAGGATGGAAAACAGCGCATCTTTGTTGCGCTTGGGGGCGTAGCTCAGTTGGTAGAGCGTTCGCTTTGCATGTGAAAGGTCCCGGGTTCAAGCCCCGGCGCCTCCATGTTTTGTGGACAGTGCATGGTAAGTGTTGGTCGCGGCGAGCCTAAAGACACGCAAGATGTTGCAAAGCCAGCCTCACAGACTCATATGATGTATACTGACGTAAGGAGAGCAAGACGTGAATGTGAGGACCGGCTGTTGTCGAGGTGTCATCGAGTGCAAATCTATCTTAGGTATAACGGCCTAACCTCAATGAAGTCTAGAGTGTGGACAACACGTTCGTCTTACTCAGAGCGGTGGCCGAACGCTATTTTCGACGTTGTGCGTGCCACTTTAATTTTGGCCAACTACGATTCGATACAGAATGCAGGAAACCTGAAAGACACCCTCACGGACACATTGAGAGTAGTGTTTGTCTGCGGAATAATGGGAGTGCAAGGGTCTGTGATATTGATATGGTTGTATGTAGCACTATCCGTCATCAGGGGGCGTAGCTCAGATGGTAGAGCGCTCGCTTAGCATGCGAGAGGTACTGGGATCGATACCCAGCGTCTCCAGAATTTTTAACACACCAACATGCGCACACTGCCATGCAAATAATTCACAGCCAGCGAATGTGTCTAGGCAGATACGAGCGAACGATTAGCAGCCACAATTGGCAAGCGTGCTGTTACGCGCAGGAAGCACCCTCCTCCCAGCCCTATACTTAATTTAGAACCAGTACAAGTCTTCCCTTAAGATTCTCAAACCTATGTCGGAAAGATCTGCCTTGCGCCGAGTTCACAAAAATCCCACTGCACATTCCCATTCTTTACGTGCAGTCGGCTGCTACTGGTGTTGCTAGTTGTGACTGCTGATGACAGATGCCGTAGCAATCAATTCATGGAGTGAGTTGTATGTTTTGCGACACTCTGTCTCTGACAAGCAAGCGGAGGTGACATAGGCGCGAACACGGGAAGTTTGCAGCTCCTCGCTGCCTGCAGAGACCGAGCAGCCACACTAGTTGGGCGGCCTAAGCCGTAGGCGAAATGTGCTCACTCGCTTGGGCGCGACGTCAAGCTCTAAATAAGGCTGTCACTAGCGTGAGCGTTGCGTGAGCGTCGTGAAAAGTCGGAAAAGTCGTCTGCATAGGTGAGTGCAATGTTTGGGGAGCGTTTCGTAGTTTGCGCAGTGCAATGGAGACGCGGAAACTTGTTGTGGCCCAGTCTTTTGCAGTTGGACGACAAGAGTGGTACACAGTAGTAAAGTGCGAGGCAGTGAGTTGGCATCAACAGTCGAGTGCACAATGGGGCTTCAGATGTGCTTGTTACCTCAGGCGCTGTGTGATTGTCGACATGGAGTGAAAACGGAGCAATTTGTGACTGTCCTTTCAATTTAAGACGTTAAATACAGACGGAATTTGTAGTCGTAATACCAGAGCATCGAAACTACTTGGAACTCTTGTGCATATGAACGTGATCGCGCCTTTGTACACTGGTCCCTTCGCCCCTATGAACCAACCAACCATCATGTCCGCGCACATCAGAGTAGCAAAGGATGGAAAACAGCGCATCTTTGTTGCGCTTGGGGGCGTAGCTCAGTTGGTAGAGCGTTCGCTTTGCATGTGAAAGGTCCCGGGTTCAAGCCCCGGCGCCTCCATGTTTTGTGGACAGTGCATGGTAAGTGTTGGTCGCGGCGAGCCTAAAGACACGCAAGATGTTGCAAAGCCAGCCTCACAGACTCATATGATGTATACTGACGTAAGGAGAGCAAGACGTGAATGTGAGGACCGGCTGTTGTCGAGGTGTCATCGAGTGCAAATCTATCTTAGGTATAACGGCCTAACCTCAATGAAGTCTAGAGTGTGGACAACACGTTCGTCTTACTCAGAGCGGTGGCCGAACGCTATTTTCGACGTTGTGCGTGCCACTTTAATTTTGGCCAACTACGATTCGATACAGAATGCAGGAAACCTGAAAGACACCCTCACGGACACATTGAGAGTAGTGTTTGTCTGCGGAATAATGGGAGTGCAAGGGTCTGTGATTTTGATATGGTTGTATGTAGCACTATCCGTCATCAGGGGGCGTAGCTCAGATGGTAGAGCGCTCGCTTAGCATGCGAGAGGTACTGGGATCGATACCCAGCGTCTCCAGAATTTTTAACACACCAACATGCGCACACTGCCATGCAAATAATTCACAGCCAGCGAATGTGTCTAGGCAGATACGAGCGAACGATTAGCAGCCACAATTGGCAAGCGTGCTGTTACGCGCAGGAAGCACCCTCCTCCCAGCCCTATACTTAATTTAGAACCAGTACAAGTCTTCCCTTAAGATTCTCAAACCTATGTCGGAAAGATCTGCCTTGCGCCGAGTTCACAAAAATCCCACTGCACATTCCCATTCTTTACGTGCAGTCGGCTGCTACTGGTGTTGCTAGTTGTGACTGCTGATGACAGATGCCGTAGCAATCAATTCATGGAGTGAGTTGTATGTTTTGCGACACTCTGTCTCTGACAAGCAAGCGGAGGTGACATAGGCGCGAACACGGGAAGTTTGCAGCTCCTCGCTGCCTGCAGAGACCGAGCAGCCACACTAGTTGGGCGGCCTAAGCCGTAGGCGAAATGTGCTCACTCGCTTGGGCGCGACGTCAAGCTCTAAATAAGGCTGTCACTAGCGTGAGCGTTGCGTGAGCGTCGTGAAAAGTCGGAAAAGTCGTCTGCATAGGTGAGTGCAATGTTTGGGGAGCGTTTCGTAGTTTGCGCAGTGCAATGGAGACGCGGAAACTTGTTGTGGCCCAGTCTTTTGCAGTTGGACGACAAGAGTGGTACACAGTAGTAAAGTGCGAGGCAGTGAGTTGGCATCAACAGTCGAGTGCACAATGGGGCTTCAGATGTGCTTGTTACCTCAGGCGCTGTGTGATTGTCGACATGGAGTGAAAACGGAGCAATTTGTGACTGTCCTTTCAATTTAAGACGTTAAATACAGACGGAATTTGTAGTCGTAATACCAGAGCATCGAAACTACTTGGAACTCTTGTGCATATGAACGTGATCGCGCCTTTGTACACTGGTCCCTTCGCCCCTATGAACCAACCAACCATCATGTCCGCGCACATCAGAGTAGCAAAGGATGGAAAACAGCGCATCTTTGTTGCGCTTGGGGGCGTAGCTCAGTTGGTAGAGCGTTCGCTTTGCATGTGAAAGGTCCCGGGTTCAAGCCCCGGCGCCTCCATGTTTTGTGGACAGTGCATGGTAAGTGTTGGTCGCGGCGAGCCTAAAGACACGCAAGATGTTGCAAAGCCAGCCTCACAGACTCATATGATGTATACTGACGTAAGGAGAGCAAGACGTGAATGTGAGGACCGGCTGTTGTCGAGGTGTCATCGAGTGCAAATCTATCTTAGGTATAACGGCCTAACCTCAATGAAGTCTAGAGTGTGGACAACACGTTCGTCTTACTCAGAGCGGTGGCCGAACGCTATTTTCGACGTTGTGCGTGCCACTTTAATTTTGGCCAACTACGATTCGATACAGAATGCAGGAAACCTGAAAGACACCCTCACGGACACATTGAGAGTAGTGTTTGTCTGCGGAATAATGGGAGTGCAAGGGTCTGTGATATTGATATGGTTGTATGTAGCACTATCCGTCATCAGGGGGCGTAGCTCAGATGGTAGAGCGCTCGCTTAGCATGCGAGAGGTACTGGGATCGATACCCAGCGTCTCCAGAATTTTTAACACACCAACATGCGCACACTGCCATGCAAATAATTCACAGCCAGCGAATGTGTCTAGGCAGATACGAGCGAACGATTAGCAGCCACAATTGGCAAGCGTGCTGTTACGCGCAGGAAGCACCCTCCTCCCAGCCCTATACTTAATTTAGAACCAGTACAAGTCTTCCCTTAAGATTCTCAAACCTATGTCGGAAAGATCTGCCTTGCGCCGAGTTCACAAAAATCCCACTGCACATTCCCATTCTTTACGTGCAGTCGGCTGCTACTGGTGTTGCTAGTTGTGACTGCTGATGACAGATGCCGTAGCAATCAATTCATGGAGTGAGTTGTATGTTTTGCGACACTCTGTCTCTGACAAGCAAGCGGAGGTGACATAGGCGCGAACACGGGAAGTTTGCAGCTCCTCGCTGCCTGCAGAGACCGAGCAGCCACACTAGTTGGGCGGCCTAAGCCGTAGGCGAAATGTGCTCACTCGCTTGGGCGCGACGTCAAGCTCTAAATAAGGCTGTCACTAGCGTGAGCGTTGCGTGAGCGTCGTGAAAAGTCGGAAAAGTCGTCTGCATAGGTGAGTGCAATGTTTGGGGAGCGTTTCGTAGTTTGCGCAGTGCAATGGAGACGCGGAAACTTGTTGTGGCCCAGTCTTTTGCAGTTGGACGACAAGAGTGGTACACAGTAGTAAAGTGCGAGGCAGTGAGTTGGCATCAACAGTCGAGTGCACAATGGGGCTTCAGATGTGCTTGTTACCTCAGGCGCTGTGTGATTGTCGACATGGAGTGAAAACGGAGCAATTTGTGACTGTCCTTTCAATTTAAGACGTTAAATACAGACGGAATTTGTAGTCGTAATACCAGAGCATCGAAACTACTTGGAACTCTTGTGCATATGAACGTGATCGCGCCTTTGTACACTGGTCCCTTCGCCCCTATGAACCAACCAACCATCATGTCCGCGCACATCAGAGTAGCAAAGGATGGAAAACAGCGCATCTTTGTTGCGCTTGGGGGCGTAGCTCAGTTGGTAGAGCGTTCGCTTTGCATGTGAAAGGTCCCGGGTTCAAGCCCCGGCGCCTCCATGTTTTGTGGACAGTGCATGGTAAGTGTTGGTCGCGGCGAGCCTAAAGACACGCAAGATGTTGCAAAGCCAGCCTCACAGACTCATATGATGTATACTGACGTAAGGAGAGCAAGACGTGAATGTGAGGACCGGCTGTTGTCGAGGTGTCATCGAGTGCAAATCTATCTTAGGTATAACGGCCTAACCTCAATGAAGTCTAGAGTGTGGACAACACGTTCGTCTTACTCAGAGCGGTGGCCGAACGCTATTTTCGACGTTGTGCGTGCCACTTTAATTTTGGCCAACTACGATTCGATACAGAATGCAGGAAACCTGAAAGACACCCTCACGGACACATTGAGAGTAGTGTTTGTCTGCGGAATAATGGGAGTGCAAGGGTCTGTGATATTGATATGGTTGTATGTAGCACTATCCGTCATCAGGGGGCGTAGCTCAGATGGTAGAGCGCTCGCTTAGCATGCGAGAGGTACTGGGATCGATACCCAGCGTCTCCAGAATTTTTAACACACCAACATGCGCACACTGCCATGCAAATAATTCACAGCCAGCGAATGTGTCTAGGCAGATACGAGCGAACGATTAGCAGCCACAATTGGCAAGCGTGCTGTTACGCGCAGGAAGCACCCTCCTCCCAGCCCTATACTTAATTTAGAACCAGTACAAGTCTTCCCTTAAGATTCTCAAACCTATGTCGGAAAGATCTGCCTTGCGCCGAGTTCACAAAAATCCCACTGCACATTCCCATTCTTTACGTGCAGTCGGCTGCTACTGGTGTTGCTAGTTGTGACTGCTGATGACAGATGCCGTAGCAATCAATTCATGGAGTGAGTTGTATGTTTTGCGACACTCTGTCTCTGACAAGCAAGCGGAGGTGACATAGGCGCGAACACGGGAAGTTTGCAGCTCCTCGCTGCCTGCAGAGACCGAGCAGCCACACTAGTTGGGCGGCCTAAGCCGTAGGCGAAATGTGCTCACTCGCTTGGGCGCGACGTCAAGCTCTAAATAAGGCTGTCACTAGCGTGAGCGTTGCGTGAGCGTCGTGAAAAGTCGGAAAAGTCGTCTGCATAGGTGAGTGCAATGTTTGGGGAGCGTTTCGTAGTTTGCGCAGTGCAATGGAGACGCGGAAACTTGTTGTGGCCCAGTCTTTTGCAGTTGGACGACAAGAGTGGTACACAGTAGTAAAGTGCGAGGCAGTGAGTTGGCATCAACAGTCGAGTGCACAATGGGGCTTCAGATGTGCTTGTTACCTCAGGCGCTGTGTGATTGTCGACATGGAGTGAAAACGGAGCAATTTGTGACTGTCCTTTCAATTTAAGACGTTAAATACAGACGGAATTTGTAGTCGTAATACCAGAGCATCGAAACTACTTGGAACTCTTGTGCATATGAACGTGATCGCGCCTTTGTACACTGGTCCCTTCGCCCCTATGAACCAACCAACCATCATGTCCGCGCACATCAGAGTAGCAAAGGATGGAAAACAGCGCATCTTTGTTGCGCTTGGGGGCGTAGCTCAGTTGGTAGAGCGTTCGCTTTGCATGTGAAAGGTCCCGGGTTCAAGCCCCGGCGCCTCCATGTTTTGTGGACAGTGCATGGTAAGTGTTGGTCGCGGCGAGCCTAAAGACACGCAAGATGTTGCAAAGCCAGCCTCACAGACTCATATGATGTATACTGACGTAAGGAGAGCAAGACGTGAATGTGAGGACCGGCTGTTGTCGAGGTGTCATCGAGTGCAAATCTATCTTAGGTATAACGGCCTAACCTCAATGAAGTCTAGAGTGTGGACAACACGTTCGTCTTACTCAGAGCGGTGGCCGAACGCTATTTTCGACGTTGTGCGTGCCACTTTAATTTTGGCCAACTACGATTCGATACAGAATGCAGGAAACCTGAAAGACACCCTCACGGGCACATTGAGAGTAGTGTTTGTCTGCGGAATAATGGGAGTGCAAGGGTCTGTGATATTGATATGGTTGTATGTAGCACTATCCGTCATCAGGGGGCGTAGCTCAGATGGTAGAGCGCTCGCTTAGCATGCGAGAGGTACTGGGATCGATACCCAGCGTCTCCAGAATTTTTAACACACCAACATGCGCACACTGCCATGCAAATAATTCACAGCCAGCGAATGTGTCTAGGCAGATACGAGCGAACGATTAGCAGCCACAATTGGCAAGCGTGCTGTTACGCGCAGGAAGCACCCTCCTCCCAGCCCTATACTTAATTTAGAACCAGTACAAGTCTTCCCTTAAGATTCTCAAACCTATGTCGGAAAGATCTGCCTTGCGCCGAGTTCACAAAAATCCCACTGCACATTCCCATTCTTTACGTGCAGTCGGCTGCTACTGGTGTTGCTAGTTGTGACTGCTGATGACAGATGCCGTAGCAATCAATTCATGGAGTGAGTTGTATGTTTTGCGACACTCTGTCTCTAACAAGCAAGCGGAGGTGACATAGGCGCGAACACGGGAAGTTTGCAGCTCCTCGCTGCCTGCAGAGACCGAGCAGCCACACTAGTTGGGCGGCCTAAGCCGTAGGCGAAATGTGCTCACTCGCTTGGGCGCGACGTCAAGCTCTAAATAAGGCTGTCACTAGCGTGAGCGTTGCGTGAGCGTCGTGAAAAGTCGGAAAAGTCGTCTGCATAGGTGAGTGCAATGTTTGGGGAGCGTTTCGTAGTTTGCGCAGTGCAATGGAGACGCGGAAACTTGTTGTGGCCCAGTCTTTTGCAGTTGGACGACAAGAGTGGTACACAGTAGTAAAGTGCGAGGCAGTGAGTTGGCATCAACAGTCGAGTGCACAATGGGGCTTCAGATGTGCTTGTTACCTCAGGCGCTGTGTGATTGTCGACATGGAGTGAAAACGGAGCAATTTGTGACTGTCCTTTCAATTTAAGACGTTAAATACAGACGGAATTTGTAGTCGTAATACCAGAGCATCGAAACTACTTGGAACTCTTGTGCATATGAACGTGATCGCGCCTTTGTACACTGGTCCCTTCGCCCCTATGAACCAACCAACCATCATGTCCGCGCACATCAGAGTAGCAAAGGATGGAAAACAGCGCATCTTTGTTGCGCTTGGGGGCGTAGCTCAGTTGGTAGAGCGTTCGCTTTGCATGTGAAAGGTCCCGGGTTCAAGCCCCGGCGCCTCCATGTTGTGTGGACAGTGCATGGTAAGTGTTGGTCGCGGCGAGCCTAAAGACACGCAAGATGTTGCAAAGCCAGCCTCACAGACTCATATGATGTATACTGACGTAAGGAGAGCAAGACGTGAATGTGAGGACCGGCTGTTGTCGAGGTGTCATCGAGTGCAAATCTATCTTAGGTATAACGGCCTAACCTCAATGAAGTCTAGAGTGTGGACAACACGTTCGTCTTACTCAGAGCGGTGGCCGAACGCTATTTTCGACGTTGTGCGTGCCACTTTAATTTTGGCCAACTACGATTCGATACAGAATGCAGGAAACCTGAAAGACACCCTCACGGACACATTGAGAGTAGTGTTTGTCTGCGGAATAATGGGAGTGCAAGGGTCTGTGATATTGATATGGTTGTATGTAGCACTATCCGTCATCAGGGGGCGTAGCTCAGATGGTAGAGCGCTCGCTTAGCATGCGAGAGGTACTGGGATCGATACCCAGCGTCTCCAGAATTTTTAACACACCAACATGCGCACACTGCCATGCAAATAATTCACAGCCAGCGAATGTGTCTAGGCAGATACGAGCGAACGATTAGCAGCCACAATTGGCAAGCGTGCTGTTACGCGCAGGAAGCACCCTCCTCCCAGCCCTATACTTAATTTAGAACCAGTACAAGTCTTCCCTTAAGATTCTCAAACCTATGTCGGAAAGATCTGCCTTGCGCCGAGTTCACAAAAATCCCACTGCACATTCCCATTCTTTACGTGCAGTCGGCTGCTACTGGTGTTGCTAGTTGTGACTGCTGATGACAGATGCCGTAGCAATCAATTCATGGAGTGAGTTGTATGTTTTGCGACACTCTGTCTCTGACAAGCAAGCGGAGGTGACATAGGCGCGAACACGGGAAGTTTGCAGCTCCTCGCTGCCTGCAGAGACCGAGCAGCCACACTAGTTGGGCGGCCTAAGCCGTAGGCGAAATGTGCTCACTCGCTTGGGCGCGACGTCAAGCTCTAAATAAGGCTGTCACTAGCGTGAGCGTTGCGTGAGCGTCGTGAAAAGTCGGAAAAGTCGTCTGCATAGGTGAGTGCAATGTTTGGGGAGCGTTTCGTAGTTTGCGCAGTGCAATGGAGACGCGGAAACTTGTTGTGGCCCAGTCTTTTGCAGTTGGACGACAAGAGTGGTACACAGTAGTAAAGTGCGAGGCAGTGAGTTGGCATCAACAGTCGAGTGCACAATGGGGCTTCAGATGTGCTTGTTACCTCAGGCGCTGTGTGATTGTCGACATGGAGTGAAAACGGAGCAATTTGTGACTGTCCTTTCAATTTAAGACGTTAAATACAGACGGAATTTGTAGTCGTAATACCAGAGCATCGAAACTACTTGGAACTCTTGTGCATATGAACGTGATCGCGCCTTTGTACACTGGTCCCTTCGCCCCTATGAACCAACCAACCATCATGTCCGCGCACATCAGAGTAGCAAAGGATGGAAAACAGCGCATCTTTGTTGCGCTTGGGGGCGTAGCTCAGTTGGTAGAGCGTTCGCTTTGCATGTGAAAGGTCCCGGGTTCAAGCCCCGGCGCCTCCATGTTTTGTGGACAGTGCATGGTAAGTGTTGGTCGCGGCGAGCCTAAAGACACGCAAGATGTTGCAAAGCCAGCCTCACAGACTCATATGATGTATACTGACGTAAGGAGAGCAAGACGTGAATGTGAGGACCGGCTGTTGTCGAGGTGTCATCGAGTGCAAATCTATCTTAGGTATAACGGCCTAACCTCAATGAAGTCTAGAGTGTGGACAACACGTTCGTCTTACTCAGAGCGGTGGCCGAACGCTATTTTCGACGTTGTGCGTGCCACTTTAATTTTGGCCAACTACGATTCGATACAGAATGCAGGAAACCTGAAAGACACCCTCACGGGCACATTGAGAGTAGTGTTTGTCTGCGGAATAATGGGAGTGCAAGGGTCTGTGATATTGATATGGTTGTATGTAGCACTATCCGTCATCAGGGGGCGTAGCTCAGATGGTAGAGCGCTCGCTTAGCATGCGAGAGGTACTGGGATCGATACCCAGCGTCTCCAGAATTTTTAACACACCAACATGCGCACACTGCCATGCAAATAATTCACAGCCAGCGAATGTGTCTAGGCAGATACGAGCGAACGATTAGCAGCCACAATTGGCAAGCGTGCTGTTACGCGCAGGAAGCACCCTCCTCCCAGCCCTATACTTAATTTAGAACCAGTACAAGTCTTCCCTTAAGATTCTCAAACCTATGTCGGAAAGATCTGCCTTGCGCCGAGTTCACAAAAATCCCACTGCACATTCCCATTCTTTACGTGCAGTCGGCTGCTACTGGTGTTGCTAGTTGTGACTGCTGATGACAGATGCCGTAGCAATCAATTCATGGAGTGAGTTGTATGTTTTGCGACACTCTGTCTCTAACAAGCAAGCGGAGGTGACATAGGCGCGAACACGGGAAGTTTGCAGCTCCTCGCTGCCTGCAGAGACCGAGCAGCCACACTAGTTGGGCGGCCTAAGCCGTAGGCGAAATGTGCTCACTCGCTTGGGCGCGACGTCAAGCTCTAAATAAGGCTGTCACTAGCGTGAGCGTTGCGTGAGCGTCGTGAAAAGTCGGAAAAGTCGTCTGCATAGGTGAGTGCAATGTTTGGGGAGCGTTTCGTAGTTTGCGCAGTGCAATGGAGACGCGGAAACTTGTTGTGGCCCAGTCTTTTGCAGTTGGACGACAAGAGTGGTACACAGTAGTAAAGTGCGAGGCAGTGAGTTGGCATCAACAGTCGAGTGCACAATGGGGCTTCAGATGTGCTTGTTACCTCAGGCGCTGTGTGATTGTCGACATGGAGTGAAAACGGAGCAATTTGTGACTGTCCTTTCAATTTAAGACGTTAAATACAGACGGAATTTGTAGTCGTAATACCAGAGCATCGAAACTACTTGGAACTCTTGTGCATATGAACGTGATCGCGCCTTTGTACACTGGTCCCTTCGCCCCTATGAACCAACCAACCATCATGTCCGCGCACATCAGAGTAGCAAAGGATGGAAAACAGCGCATCTTTGTTGCGCTTGGGGGCGTAGCTCAGTTGGTAGAGCGTTCGCTTTGCATGTGAAAGGTCCCGGGTTCAAGCCCCGGCGCCTCCATGTTGTGTGGACAGTGCATGGTAAGTGTTGGTCGCGGCGAGCCTAAAGACACGCAAGATGTTGCAAAGCCAGCCTCACAGACTCATATGATGTATACTGACGTAAGGAGAGCAAGACGTGAATGTGAGGACCGGCTGTTGTCGAGGTGTCATCGAGTGCAAATCTATCTTAGGTATAACGGCCTAACCTCAATGAAGTCTAGAGTGTGGACAACACGTTCGTCTTACTCAGAGCGGTGGCCGAACGCTATTTTCGACGTTGTGCGTGCCACTTTAATTTTGGCCAACTACGATTCGATACAGAATGCAGGAAACCTGAAAGACACCCTCACGGACACATTGAGAGTAGTGTTTGTCTGCGGAATAATGGGAGTGCAAGGGTCTGTGATATTGATATGGTTGTATGTAGCACTATCCGTCATCAGGGGGCGTAGCTCAGATGGTAGAGCGCTCGCTTAGCATGCGAGAGGTACTGGGATCGATACCCAGCGTCTCCAGAATTTTTAACACACCAACATGCGCACACTGCCATGCAAATAATTCACAGCCAGCGAATGTGTCTAGGCAGATACGAGCGAACGATTAGCAGCCACAATTGGCAAGCGTGCTGTTACGCGCAGGAAGCACCCTCCTCCCAGCCCTATACTTAATTTAGAACCAGTACAAGTCTTCCCTTAAGATTCTCAAACCTATGTCGGAAAGATCTGCCTTGCGCCGAGTTCACAAAAATCCCACTGCACATTCCCATTCTTTACGTGCAGTCGGCTGCTACTGGTGTTGCTAGTTGTGACTGCTGATGACAGATGCCGTAGCAATCAATTCATGGAGTGAGTTGTATGTTTTGCGACACTCTGTCTCTGACAAGCAAGCGGAGGTGACATAGGCGCGAACACGGGAAGTTTGCAGCTCCTCGCTGCCTGCAGAGACCGAGCAGCCACACTAGTTGGGCGGCCTAAGCCGTAGGCGAAATGTGCTCACTCGCTTGGGCGCGACGTCAAGCTCTAAATAAGGCTGTCACTAGCGTGAGCGTTGCGTGAGCGTCGTGAAAAGTCGGAAAAGTCGTCTGCATAGGTGAGTGCAATGTTTGGGGAGCGTTTCGTAGTTTGCGCAGTGCAATGGAGACGCGGAAACTTGTTGTGGCCCAGTCTTTTGCAGTTGGACGACAAGAGTGGTACACAGTAGTAAAGTGCGAGGCAGTGAGTTGGCATCAACAGTCGAGTGCACAATGGGGCTTCAGATGTGCTTGTTACCTCAGGCGCTGTGTGATTGTCGACATGGAGTGAAAACGGAGCAATTTGTGACTGTCCTTTCAATTTAAGACGTTAAATACAGACGGAATTTGTAGTCGTAATACCAGAGCATCGAAACTACTTGGAACTCTTGTGCATATGAACGTGATCGCGCCTTTGTACACTGGTCCCTTCGCCCCTATGAACCAACCAACCATCATGTCCGCGCACATCAGAGTAGCAAAGGATGGAAAACAGCGCATCTTTGTTGCGCTTGGGGGCGTAGCTCAGTTGGTAGAGCGTTCGCTTTGCATGTGAAAGGTCCCGGGTTCAAGCCCCGGCGCCTCCATGTTTTGTGGACAGTGCATGGTAAGTGTTGGTCGCGGCGAGCCTAAAGACACGCAAGATGTTGCAAAGCCAGCCTCACAGACTCATATGATGTATACTGACGTAAGGAGAGCAAGACGTGAATGTGAGGACCGGCTGTTGTCGAGGTGTCATCGAGTGCAAATCTATCTTAGGTATAACGGCCTAACCTCAATGAAGTCTAGAGTGTGGACAACACGTTCGTCTTACTCAGAGCGGTGGCCGAACGCTATTTTCGACGTTGTGCGTGCCACTTTAATTTTGGCCAACTACGATTCGATACAGAATGCAGGAAACCTGAAAGACACCCTCACGGACACATTGAGAGTAGTGTTTGTCTGCGGAATAATGGGAGTGCAAGGGTCTGTGATATTGATATGGTTGTATGTAGCACTATCCGTCATCAGGGGGCGTAGCTCAGATGGTAGAGCGCTCGCTTAGCATGCGAGAGGTACTGGGATCGATACCCAGCGTCTCCAGAATTTTTAACACACCAACATGCGCACACTGCCATGCAAATAATTCACAGCCAGCGAATGTGTCTAGGCAGATACGAGCGAACGATTAGCAGCCACAATTGGCAAGCGTGCTGTTACGCGCAGGAAGCACCCTCCTCCCAGCCCTATACTTAATTTAGAACCAGTACAAGTCTTCCCTTAAGATTCTCAAACCTATGTCGGAAAGATCTGCCTTGCGCCGAGTTCACAAAAATCCCACTGCACATTCCCATTCTTTACGTGCAGTCGGCTGCTACTGGTGTTGCTAGTTGTGACTGCTGATGACAGATGCCGTAGCAATCAATTCATGGAGTGAGTTGTATGTTTTGCGACACTCTGTCTCTGACAAGCAAGCGGAGGTGACATAGGCGCGAACACGGGAAGTTTGCAGCTCCTCGCTGCCTGCAGAGACCGAGCAGCCACACTAGTTGGGCGGCCTAAGCCGTAGGCGAAATGTGCTCACTCGCTTGGGCGCGACGTCAAGCTCTAAATAAGGCTGTCACTAGCGTGAGCGTTGCGTGAGCGTCGTGAAAAGTCGGAAAAGTCGTCTGCATAGGTGAGTGCAATGTTTGGGGAGCGTTTCGTAGTTTGCGCAGTGCAATGGAGACGCGGAAACTTGTTGTGGCCCAGTCTTTTGCAGTTGGACGACAAGAGTGGTACACAGTAGTAAAGTGCGAGGCAGTGAGTTGGCATCAACAGTCGAGTGCACAATGGGGCTTCAGATGTGCTTGTTACCTCAGGCGCTGTGTGATTGTCGACATGGAGTGAAAACGGAGCAATTTGTGACTGTCCTTTCAATTTAAGACGTTAAATACAGACGGAATTTGTAGTCGTAATACCAGAGCATCGAAACTACTTGGAACTCTTGTGCATATGAACGTGATCGCGCCTTTGTACACTGGTCCCTTCGCCCCTATGAACCAACCAACCATCATGTCCGCGCACATCAGAGTAGCAAAGGATGGAAAACAGCGCATCTTTGTTGCGCTTGGGGGCGTAGCTCAGTTGGTAGAGCGTTCGCTTTGCATGTGAAAGGTCCCGGGTTCAAGCCCCGGCGCCTCCATGTTTTGTGGACAGTGCATGGTAAGTGTTGGTCGCGGCGAGCCTAAAGACACGCAAGATGTTGCAAAGCCAGCCTCACAGACTCATATGATGTATACTGACGTAAGGAGAGCAAGACGTGAATGTGAGGACCGGCTGTTGTCGAGGTGTCATCGAGTGCAAATCTATCTTAGGTATAACGGCCTAACCTCAATGAAGTCTAGAGTGTGGACAACACGTTCGTCTTACTCAGAGCGGTGGCCGAACGCTATTTTCGACGTTGTGCGTGCCACTTTAATTTTGGCCAACTACGATTCGATACAGAATGCAGGAAACCTGAAAGACACCCTCACGGACACATTGAGAGTAGTGTTTGTCTGCGGAATAATGGGAGTGCAAGGGTCTGTGATATTGATATGGTTGTATGTAGCACTATCCGTCATCAGGGGGCGTAGCTCAGATGGTAGAGCGCTCGCTTAGCATGCGAGAGGTACTGGGATCGATACCCAGCGTCTCCAGAATTTTTAACACACCAACATGCGCACACTGCCATGCAAATAATTCACAGCCAGCGAATGTGTCTAGGCAGATACGAGCGAACGATTAGCAGCCACAATTGGCAAGCGTGCTGTTACGCGCAGGAAGCACCCTCCTCCCAGCCCTATACTTAATTTAGAACCAGTACAAGTCTTCCCTTAAGATTCTCAAACCTATGTCGGAAAGATCTGCCTTGCGCCGAGTTCACAAAAATCCCACTGCACATTCCCATTCTTTACGTGCAGTCGGCTGCTACTGGTGTTGCTAGTTGTGACTGCTGATGACAGATGCCGTAGCAATCAATTCATGGAGTGAGTTGTATGTTTTGCGACACTCTGTCTCTGACAAGCAAGCGGAGGTGACATAGGCGCGAACACGGGAAGTTTGCAGCTCCTCGCTGCCTGCAGAGACCGAGCAGCCACACTAGTTGGGCGGCCTAAGCCGTAGGCGAAATGTGCTCACTCGCTTGGGCGCGACGTCAAGCTCTAAATAAGGCTGTCACTAGCGTGAGCGTTGCGTGAGCGTCGTGTAAAGTCGGAAAAGTCGTCTGCATAGGTGAGTGCAATGTTTGGGGAGCGTTTCGTAGTTTGCGCAGTGCAATGGAGACGCGGAAACTTGTTGTGGCTCAGTCTTTTGCAGTTGGACGACAAGAGTGGTACACAGTAGTAAAGTGCGAGGCAGTGAGTTGGCATCAACAGTCGAGTGCACAATGGGGCTTCAGATGTGCTTGTTACCTCAGGCGCTGTGTGATTGTCGACATGGAGTGAAAACGGAGCAATTTGTGACTGTCCTTTCAATTTAAGACGTTAAATACAGACGGAATTTGTAGTCGTAATACCAGAGCATCGAAACTACTTGGAACTCTTGTGCATATGAACGTGATCGCGCCTTTGTACACTGGTCCCTTCGCCCCTATGAACCAACCAACCATCATGTCCGCGCACATCAGAGTAGCAAAGGATGGAAAACAGCGCATCTTTGTTGCGCTTGGGGGCGTAGCTCAGTTGGTAGAGCGTTCGCTTTGCATGTGAAAGGTCCCGGGTTCAAGCCCCGGCGCCTCCATGTTTTGTGGACAGTGCATGGTAAGTGTTGGTCGCGGCGAGCCTAAAGACACGCTAGATGTTGCAAAGCCAGCCTCACAGACTCATATGATGTATACTGACGTAAGGAGAGCAAGACGTGAATGTGAGGACCGGCTGTTGTCGAGGTGTCATCGAGTGCAAATCTATCTTAGGTATAACGGCCTAACCTCAATGAAGTCTAGAGTGTGGACAACACGTTCGTCTTACTCAGAGCGGTGGCCGAACGCTATTTTCGACGTTGTGCGTGCCACTTTAATTTTGGCCAACTACGATTCGATACAGAATGCAGGAAACCTGAAAGACACCCTCACGGACACATTGAGAGTAGTGTTTGTCTGCGGAATAATGGGAGTGCAAGGGTCTGTGATATTGATATGGTTGTATGTAGCACTATCCGTCATCAGGGGGCGTAGCTCAGATGGTAGAGCGCTCGCTTAGCATGCGAGAGGTACTGGGATCGATACCCAGCGTCTCCAGAATTTTTAACACACCAACATGCGCACACTGCCATGCAAATAATTCACAGCCAGCGAATGTGTCTAGGCAGATACGAGCGAACGATTAGCAGCCACAATTGGCAAGCGTGCTGTTACGCGCAGGAAGCACCCTCCTCCCAGCCCTATACTTAATTTAGAACCAGTACAAGTCTTCCCTTAAGATTCTCAAACCTATGTCGGAAAGATCTGCCTTGCGCCGAGTTCACAAAAATCCCACTGCACATTCCCATTCTTTACGTGCAGTCGGCTGCTACTGGTGTTGCTAGTTGTGACTGCTGATGACAGATGCCGTAGCAATCAATTCATGGAGTGAGTTGTATGTTTTGCGACACTCTGTCTCTGACAAGCAAGCGGAGGTGACATAGGCGCGAACACGGGAAGTTTGCAGCTCCTCGCTGCCTGCAGAGACCGAGCAGCCACACTAGTTGGGCGGCCTAAGCCGTAGGCGAAATGTGCTCACTCGCTTGGGCGCGACGTCAAGCTCTAAATAAGGCTGTCACTAGCGTGAGCGTCGTGTAAAGTCGGAAAAGTCGTCTGCATAGGTGAGTGCAATGTTTGGGGAGCGTTTCGTAGTTTGCGCAGTGCAATGGAGACGCGGAAACTTGTTGTGGCTCAGTCTTTTGCAGTTGGACGACAAGAGTGGTACACAGTAGTAAAGTGCGAGGCAGTGAGTTGGCATCAACAGTCGAGTGCACAATGGGGCTTCAGATGTGCTTGTTACCTCAGGCGCTGTGTGATTGTCGACATGGAGTGAAAACGGAGCAATTTGTGACTGTCCTTTCAATTTAAGACGTTAAATACAGACGGAATTTGTAGTCGTAATACCAGAGCATCGAAACTACTTGGAACTCTTGTGCATATGAACGTGATCGCGCCTTTGTACACTGGTCCCTTCGCCCCTATGAACCAACCAACCATCATGTCCGCGCACATCAGAGTAGCAAAGGATGGAAAACAGCGCATCTTTGTTGCGCTTGGGGGCGTAGCTCAGTTGGTAGAGCGTTCGCTTTGCATGTGAAAGGTCCCGGGTTCAAGCCCCGGCGCCTCCATGTTTTGTGGACAGTGCATGGTAAGTGTTGGTCGCGGCGAGCCTAAAGACACGCAAGATGTTGCAAAGCCAGCCTCACAGACTCATATGATGTATACTGACGTAAGGAGAGCAAGACGTGAATGTGAGGACCGGCTGTTGTCGAGGTGTCATCGAGTGCAAATCTATCTTAGGTATAACGGCCTAACCTCAATGAAGTCTAGAGTGTGGACAACACGTTCGTCTTACTCAGAGCGGTGGCCGAACGCTATTTTCGACGTTGTGCGTGCCACTTTAATTTTGGCCAACTACGATTCGATACAGAATGCAGGAAACCTGAAAGACACCCTCACGGACACATTGAGAGTAGTGTTTGTCTGCGGAATAATGGGAGTGCAAGGGTCTGTGATATTGATATGGTTGTATGTAGCACTATCCGTCATCAGGGGGCGTAGCTCAGATGGTAGAGCGCTCGCTTAGCATGCGAGAGGTACTGGGATCGATACCCAGCGTCTCCAGAATTTTTAACACACCAACATGCGCACACTGCCATGCAAATAATTCACAGCCAGCGAATGTGTCTAGGCAGATACGAGCGAACGATTAGCAGCCACAATTGGCAAGCGTGCTGTTACGCGCAGGAAGCACCCTCCTCCCAGCCCTATACTTAATTTAGAACCAGTACAAGTCTTCCCTTAAGATTCTCAAACCTATGTCGGAAAGATCTGCCTTGCGCCGAGTTCACAAAAATCCCACTGCACATTCCCATTCTTTACGTGCAGTCGGCTGCTACTGGTGTTGCTAGTTGTGACTGCTGATGACAGATGCCGTAGCAATCAATTCATGGAGTGAGTTGTATGTTTTGCGACACTCTGTCTCTGACAAGCAAGCGGAGGTGACATAGGCGCGAACACGGGAAGTTTGCAGCTCCTCGCTGCCTGCAGAGACCGAGCAGCCACACTAGTTGGGCGGCCTAAGCCGTAGGCGAAATGTGCTCACTCGCTTGGGCGCGACGTCAAGCTCTAAATAAGGCTGTCACTAGCGTGAGCGTTGCGTGAGCGTCGTGTAAAGTCGGAAAAGTCGTCTGCATAGGTGAGTGCAATGTTTGGGGAGCGTTTCGTAGTTTGCGCAGTGCAATGGAGACGCGGAAACTTGTTGTGGCTCAGTCTTTTGCAGTTGGACGACAAGAGTGGTACACAGTAGTAAAGTGCGAGGCAGTGAGTTGGCATCAACAGTCGAGTGCACAATGGGGCTTCAGATGTGCTTGTTACCTCAGGCGCTGTGTGATTGTCGACATGGAGTGAAAACGGAGCAATTTGTGACTGTCCTTTCAATTTAAGACGTTAAATACAGACGGAATTTGTAGTCGTAATACCAGAGCATCGAAACTACTTGGAACTCTTGTGCATATGAACGTGATCGCGCCTTTGTACACTGGTCCCTTCGCCCCTATGAACCAACCAACCATCATGTCCGCGCACATCAGAGTAGCAAAGGATGGAAAACAGCGCATCTTTGTTGCGCTTGGGGGCGTAGCTCAGTTGGTAGAGCGTTCGCTTTGCATGTGAAAGGTCCCGGGTTCAAGCCCCGGCGCCTCCATGTTTTGTGGACAGTGCATGGTAAGTGTTGGTCGCGGCGAGCCTAAAGACACGCTAGATGTTGCAAAGCCAGCCTCACAGACTCATATGATGTATACTGACGTAAGGAGAGCAAGACGTGAATGTGAGGACCGGCTGTTGTCGAGGTGTCATCGAGTGCAAATCTATCTTAGGTATAACGGCCTAACCTCAATGAAGTCTAGAGTGTGGACAACACGTTCGTCTTACTCAGAGCGGTGGCCGAACGCTATTTTCGACGTTGTGCGTGCCACTTTAATTTTGGCCAACTACGATTCGATACAGAATGCAGGAAACCTGAAAGACACCCTCACGGACACATTGAGAGTAGTGTTTGTCTGCGGAATAATGGGAGTGCAAGGGTCTGTGATATTGATATGGTTGTATGTAGCACTATCCGTCATCAGGGGGCGTAGCTCAGATGGTAGAGCGCTCGCTTAGCATGCGAGAGGTACTGGGATCGATACCCAGCGTCTCCAGAATTTTTAACACACCAACATGCGCACACTGCCATGCAAATAATTCACAGCCAGCGAATGTGTCTAGGCAGATACGAGCGAACGATTAGCAGCCACAATTGGCAAGCGTGCTGTTACGCGCAGGAAGCACCCTCCTCCCAGCCCTATACTTAATTTAGAACCAGTACAAGTCTTCCCTTAAGATTCTCAAACCTATGTCGGAAAGATCTGCCTTGCGCCGAGTTCACAAAAATCCCACTGCACATTCCCATTCTTTACGTGCAGTCGGCTGCTACTGGTGTTGCTAGTTGTGACTGCTGATGACAGATGCCGTAGCAATCAATTCATGGAGTGAGTTGTATGTTTTGCGACACTCTGTCTCTGACAAGCAAGCGGAGGTGACATAGGCGCGAACACGGGAAGTTTGCAGCTCCTCGCTGCCTGCAGAGACCGAGCAGCCACACTAGTTGGGCGGCCTAAGCCGTAGGCGAAATGTGCTCACTCGCTTGGGCGCGACGTCAAGCTCTAAATAAGGCTGTCACTAGCGTGAGCGTTGCGTGAGCGTCGTGTAAAGTCGGAAAAGTCGTCTGCATAGGTGAGTGCAATGTTTGGGGAGCGTTTCGTAGTTTGCGCAGTGCAATGGAGACGCGGAAACTTGTTGTGGCTCAGTCTTTTGCAGTTGGACGACAAGAGTGGTACACAGTAGTAAAGTGCGAGGCAGTGAGTTGGCATCAACAGTCGAGTGCACAATGGGGCTTCAGATGTGCTTGTTACCTCAGGCGCTGTGTGATTGTCGACATGGAGTGAAAACGGAGCAATTTGTGACTGTCCTTTCAATTTAAGACGTTAAATACAGACGGAATTTGTAGTCGTAATACCAGAGCATCGAAACTACTTGGAACTCTTGTGCATATGAACGTGATCGCGCCTTTGTACACTGGTCCCTTCGCCCCTATGAACCAACCAACCATCATGTCCGCGCACATCAGAGTAGCAAAGGATGGAAAACAGCGCATCTTTGTTGCGCTTGGGGGCGTAGCTCAGTTGGTAGAGCGTTCGCTTTGCATGTGAAAGGTCCCGGGTTCAAGCCCCGGCGCCTCCATGTTTTGTGGACAGTGCATGGTAAGTGTTGGTCGCGGCGAGCCTAAAGACACGCAAGATGTTGCAAAGCCAGCCTCACAGACTCATATGATGTATACTGACGTAAGGAGAGCAAGACGTGAATGTGAGGACCGGCTGTTGTCGAGGTGTCATCGAGTGCAAATCTATCTTAGGTATAACGGCCTAACCTCAATGAAGTCTAGAGTGTGGACAACACGTTCGTCTTACTCAGAGCGGTGGCCGAACGCTATTTTCGACGTTGTGCGTGCCACTTTAATTTTGGCCAACTACGATTCGATACAGAATGCAGGAAACCTGAAAGACACCCTCACGGACACATTGAGAGTAGTGTTTGTCTGCGGAATAATGGGAGTGCAAGGGTCTGTGATATTGATATGGTTGTATGTAGCACTATCCGTCATCAGGGGGCGTAGCTCAGATGGTAGAGCGCTCGCTTAGCATGCGAGAGGTACTGGGATCGATACCCAGCGTCTCCAGAATTTTTAACACACCAACATGCGCACACTGCCATGCAAATAATTCACAGCCAGCGAATGTGTCTAGGCAGATACGAGCGAACGATTAGCAGCCACAATTGGCAAGCGTGCTGTTACGCGCAGGAAGCACCCTCCTCCCAGCCCTATACTTAATTTAGAACCAGTACAAGTCTTCCCTTAAGATTCTCAAACCTATGTCGGAAAGATCTGCCTTGCGCCGAGTTCACAAAAATCCCACTGCACATTCCCATTCTTTACGTGCAGTCGGCTGCTACTGGTGTTGCTAGTTGTGACTGCTGATGACAGATGCCGTAGCAATCAATTCATGGAGTGAGTTGTATGTTTTGCGACACTCTGTCTCTGACAAGCAAGCGGAGGTGACATAGGCGCGAACACGGGAAGTTTGCAGCTCCTCGCTGCCTGCAGAGACCGAGCAGCCACACTAGTTGGGCGGCCTAAGCCGTAGGCGAAATGTGCTCACTCGCTTGGGCGCGACGTCAAGCTCTAAATAAGGCTGTCACTAGCGTGAGCGTCGTGTAAAGTCGGAAAAGTCGTCTGCATAGGTGAGTGCAATGTTTGGGGAGCGTTTCGTAGTTTGCGCAGTGCAATGGAGACGCGGAAACTTGTTGTGGCTCAGTCTTTTGCAGTTGGACGACAAGAGTGGTACACAGTAGTAAAGTGCGAGGCAGTGAGTTGGCATCAACAGTCGAGTGCACAATGGGGCTTCAGATGTGCTTGTTACCTCAGGCGCTGTGTGATTGTCGACATGGAGTGAAAACGGAGCAATTTGTGACTGTCCTTTCAATTTAAGACGTTAAATACAGACGGAATTTGTAGTCGTAATACCAGAGCATCGAAACTACTTGGAACTCTTGTGCATATGAACGTGATCGCGCCTTTGTACACTGGTCCCTTCGCCCCTATGAACCAACCAACCATCATGTCCGCGCACATCAGAGTAGCAAAGGATGGAAAACAGCGCATCTTTGTTGCGCTTGGGGGCGTAGCTCAGTTGGTAGAGCGTTCGCTTTGCATGTGAAAGGTCCCGGGTTCAAGCCCCGGCGCCTCCATGTTTTGTGGACAGTGCATGGTAAGTGTTGGTCGCGGCGAGCCTAAAGACACGCTAGATGTTGCAAAGCCAGCCTCACAGACTCATATGATGTATACTGACGTAAGGAGAGCAAGACGTGAATGTGAGGACCGGCTGTTGTCGAGGTGTCATCGAGTGCAAATCTATCTTAGGTATAACGGCCTAACCTCAATGAAGTCTAGAGTGTGGACAACACGTTCGTCTTACTCAGAGCGGTGGCCGAACGCTATTTTCGACGTTGTGCGTGCCACTTTAATTTTGGCCAACTACGATTCGATACAGAATGCAGGAAACCTGAAAGACACCCTCACGGACACATTGAGAGTAGTGTTTGTCTGCGGAATAATGGGAGTGCAAGGGTCTGTGATATTGATATGGTTGTATGTAGCACTATCCGTCATCAGGGGGCGTAGCTCAGATGGTAGAGCGCTCGCTTAGCATGCGAGAGGTACTGGGATCGATACCCAGCGTCTCCAGAATTTTTAACACACCAACATGCGCACACTGCCATGCAAATAATTCACAGCCAGCGAATGTGTCTAGGCAGATACGAGCGAACGATTAGCAGCCACAATTGGCAAGCGTGCTGTTACGCGCAGGAAGCACCCTCCTCCCAGCCCTATACTTAATTTAGAACCAGTACAAGTCTTCCCTTAAGATTCTCAAACCTATGTCGGAAAGATCTGCCTTGCGCCGAGTTCACAAAAATCCCACTGCACATTCCCATTCTTTACGTGCAGTCGGCTGCTACTGGTGTTGCTAGTTGTGACTGCTGATGACAGATGCCGTAGCAATCAATTCATGGAGTGAGTTGTATGTTTTGCGACACTCTGTCTCTGACAAGCAAGCGGAGGTGACATAGGCGCGAACACGGGAAGTTTGCAGCTCCTCGCTGCCTGCAGAGACCGAGCAGCCACACTAGTTGGGCGGCCTAAGCCGTAGGCGAAATGTGCTCACTCGCTTGGGCGCGACGTCAAGCTCTAAATAAGGCTGTCACTAGCGTGAGCGTCGTGTAAAGTCGGAAAAGTCGTCTGCATAGGTGAGTGCAATGTTTGGGGAGCGTTTCGTAGTTTGCGCAGTGCAATGGAGACGCGGAAACTTGTTGTGGCTCAGTCTTTTGCAGTTGGACGACAAGAGTGGTACACAGTAGTAAAGTGCGAGGCAGTGAGTTGGCATCAACAGTCGAGTGCACAATGGGGCTTCAGATGTGCTTGTTACCTCAGGCGCTGTGTGATTGTCGACATGGAGTGAAAACGGAGCAATTTGTGACTGTCCTTTCAATTTAAGACGTTAAATACAGACGGAATTTTGTAGTCGTAATACCAGAGCATCGAAACTACTTGGAACTCTTGTGCATATGAACGTGATCGCGCCTTTGTACACTGGTCCCTTCGCCCCTATGAACCAACCAACCATCATGTCCGCGCACATCAGAGTAGCAAAGGATGGAAAACAGCGCATCTTTGTTGCGCTTGGGGGCGTAGCTCAGTTGGTAGAGCGTTCGCTTTGCATGTGAAAGGTCCCGGGTTCAAGCCCCGGCGCCTCCATGTTTTGTGGACAGTGCATGGTAAGTGTTGGTCGCGGCGAGCCTAAAGACACGCAAGATGTTGCAAAGCCAGCCTCACAGACTCATATGATGTATACTGACGTAAGGAGAGCAAG
>NW_026046927.1:7500-12500 GCF_023864275.1 Schistocerca cancellata
GGTTTCCCGGAGGCTGCCCGCCGAGTCATCGGAGGAACTGCGGCGGATCGCTGGCTGGCATCGTTTATGGTTAGAACTAGGGCGGTATCTGATCGCCTTCGAACCTCTAACTTTCGTTCTTGATTAATGAAAACATACTTGGCAAATGCTTTCGCTTCTGTTCGTCTTGCGACGATCCAAGAATTTCACCTCTAACGTCGCAATACGAATGCCCCCGCCTGTCCCTATTAATCATTACCTCGGGTTCCGAAAACCAACAAAATAGAACCGAGGTCCTATTCCATTATTCCATGCACACAGTATTCAGGCGGGCTTGCCTGCTTTAAGCACTCTAATTTGTTCAAAGTAAACGTGCCGGCCCACCCAGACACTCAATAAAGAGCACCTTGGTAGGATTTCAACGGGGTCCGCCTCGGGACGCACGAACACGCACGAGGCGGTCGCACGCCTTCGGCTCGCCCCACCGGCAGGACGTCCCACGATACATGCCAGTTAAACACCGACGGGCGGTGAACCAACAGCGTGGGACACAAATCCAACTACGAGCTTTTTAACCGCAACAACTTTAATATACGCTATTGGAGCTGGAATTACCGCGGCTGCTGGCACCAGACTTGCCCTCCAATAGATACTCGTTAAAGGATTTAAAGTGTACTCATTCCGATTACGGGGCCTCGGATGAGTCCCGTATCGTTATTTTTCGTCACTACCTCCCCGTGCCGGGAGTGGGTAATTTGCGCGCCTGCTGCCTTCCTTGGATGTGGTAGCCGTTTCTCAGGCTCCCTCTCCGGAATCGAACCCTGATTCCCCGTTACCCGTTACAACCATGGTAGGCGCAGAACCTACCATCGACAGTTGATAAGGCAGACATTTGAAAGATGCGTCGCCGGTACGAGGACCGTGCGATCAGCCCAAAGTTATTCAGAGTCACCAAGGCAAACGGACCGGACGAGCCGACCGATTGGTTTTGATCTAATAAAAGCGTCCCTTCCATCTCTGGTCGGGACTCTGTTTGCATGTATTAGCTCTAGAATTACCACAGTTATCCAAGTAACGTGGGTACGATCTAAGGAACCATAACTGATTTAATGAGCCATTCGCGGTTTCACCTTAATGCGGCTTGTACTGAGACATGCATGGCTTAATCTTTGAGACAAGCATATGACTACTGGCAGGATCAACCAGGGAGCTGCGTCAACTAGAGCTGAGCAGCCGGCCGCCCGGGAGTGTGTCCCGGGGGCCCGCGCGAACACGCAAGCGTCCGCTCAATTATTCTGCAAACAGGAGGAGGCTGAGCTCCCCTGCACAATACACCTCGAAACCCTCTCAGGTCCCGGCGGCGCGCAGCGCCGTCCTAAGTACTTGGTCGGGTTCGAGAGAGGCGCAATCGCCCGGAGTTAGGCGAGTAGACGCTTTAGGTGCGACCACCCGTGCTCCCAACTGAGCTTGCCGCTGCCGACAGAGGCCCGGGAGCGTGCTGTCGTGGCATTGCCGGCGGGAGACAACACGCGCCACCTACGGTGACCGGCAGCTCCAACGCCAGCGCCACAGAAGGGCAAAGGCCCCACGTGGGTGCCGAAGCGAACTCTCCCAGCACAGCGCACGTGCCAACACGTCTGCACAACTGCGATACAAACCACCAGCGAGAACCGCTGGGGCGACCGAGCAGCAGACGGCGTCGCGGCGCCGAGTGCCGGGCGGCGGCGCATCCTCAACGCACACAGTCCTCAATCGGACCAGCACACTGCAGATGTCCACCGCGCTTCGCACCGGGCCGGCGAGGA
Organism: Schistocerca cancellata; assembly: GCF_023864275.1. Classification (NCBI taxonomy): domain Eukaryota; kingdom Metazoa; phylum Arthropoda; class Insecta; order Orthoptera; family Acrididae; genus Schistocerca; species Schistocerca cancellata. The sequence continues at coordinate 9,285 of NW_026046927.1, forward strand.
CCCACTTTGGCTGCACGGCGCCGCGCGCAGGGTGCCCCGGCGCGCAGCTGCGCCGCCTGCCGCGTCCGTCGGCCGGCGCGCCTGCCACTGGGCGCCCCCACCAGCCGGCTGTAGCGCGTGCGCCCACGCACCGCGCGGCCAGCACGCCGGGCGGCCCCCCCCTCACCGGCCGGGGACAGTCCCACCCACCCACAGCCGCGTATCGCTTCACACCCAGATCCACATTCACGTTCATTGGTGTGGTGGGTATCGCTGACACAACCGCGTCATAGCTGTACCGATCGTTGCCCTCACAGATGTACCTCCAGCAAGATCAACCGCACCACAACGGGTTACCAGTTGTTCATTTGCGTAACGTCACCAGTAAACGTACACGTCCACGTCCATCCCCGTTTGCAAAGTCAACTATTATTGCATGCCTGCCTGTCAGGTGTCAAGACACACTACATCCGCTCACATCCACGCAACAAAATGTGCCCGACTAGAGGGCACGTGGAAGGTGCCCCCGTACGTATGCGATGTCCATTGCGCGACGAACTGTCAACCGGCCTCTGTAGCATGTCGCAGATGTGGAACGCGGGACACCGTGCTATCACATTGTGTGAGAAGAGACTACTATGTCTGCATACACGCGCCACTACATGAACAGACGGCTCATGCTGATCGCCATCCACTGCGTCCATTACTCCCACACGTCTCTATGGCGTACCACACTGCAATACAGCTGTTATGGGGAGATGACACGTAGCTGTGTACACAACATTCTGAGCGGGTTGCGGTTGGACAACAATACATTAATGTAACGTGTCATATGCCATTTACAGAGCAGGTTAAGGCACAACGTGGGTTAGGTTAAGGCACAACGTGGGTTATGTTAAGGCACAACGTGGGTTATGTTAAGGCACAACGTGGGTTAGGTTAAGGCACAACGTGGGTTAGGTTAAGGCACAACGTGGGGTAGATTGCGGCACAACTTGGGGTAGATTGCGGCACAACTTGGGGTAGATTGCGGCACAACTTGGGGTAGATTGCGGCACAACTTGGGGTAGATTGCGGCACAACTTGGGGTAGATTGCGGCACAACTTGGGGTAGATTGCGGTACAACTTGGGGTAGATTGCGGTACAACTTGGGGTAGATTGCGGTACAACTTGGGGTAGATTGCGGTACAACTTGGGGTAGATTGCGGTACAACTTGGGGTAGATTGCGGTACAACTTGGGGTAGATTGCGGTACAACTTGGGGTAGATTGCGGTACAACTTGGGGTAGATTGCGGTACAACTTGGGGTAGATTGCGGTACAACTTGGGGTAGATTGCGGTACAACTTGGGGTAGATTGCGGTACAAATTGCATTACATTGCGGTGCAAATTGCGTTACATTGCGGTGCAAATTGCGTTAGGTTAAGGTGCAACACAGGTTAGGTTAAGGTGCAACACAGGTTAGGTTAAGGTGCAACACAGGTTAGGTTAAGGTGCAACAGAGGTTAGGTTAAGGCGACATAGGTTAGGTTAAGGTGCAAGATGGGTTAGGTTAAGGTGACATAGGTTAGGTTAAGGTGACATAGGTTAGGTTAAGGTGACATAGGTTAGGTTAAGGTGACATAGGTTAGGTTAAGGTGACATAGGTTAGGTTAAGGTGACATAGGTTAGGTTAAGGTGACATAGGTTAGGTTAAGGTACAAACTGGGTTGTGTTTTGGTACACATTGCGTTGTAGTACAGTACACGTTAGGTTTGGGTACGGTACACATTGTGGTATGGGATGGCGTGTTGGTGGGGGGGGGGGGGGGGCGGGGCGAGGTTCGTTCATATTGACCGTAGGAAGTGGATGCCCGAGGCAGCGTCAGTGTGTCAAAGGAGGTATGTCACGTTGGGATGCGCTTTTCGGTAGTGAGAGGGGGCGCGCCGTGTCCGAGGTTGCGGCAGACCTGTGTGTTTCATTCCTGCCAGTGTGTTTGTTCTGTAAGACGAGGCAGTGTGGTGATGTTGGGTGCACCCCTGTGTGGGACATGTGTGGGTGTTGGTGGCTTATCTGAGCAATTGTGGTTGTCGGACGAGTGGGATATTCTGTTTTATGATTGGACCTCGTGGCCTGGTTATCATAGTCTGGTTGGTGTACTGTGGCGGATAGGATGCACCGGACGTTGGTCCATGGTGGTGCTTAATTATTGCATCTGTGTCTGTTACAGGCAGAGAGTAGTGTGTGATAGAGTGTGTGGGTGACGTGTGGTTCCTTTTGTTTGCACAGACGTTCAGCATGTATAGGGGCATTTGCGTATTTGATCTATCTATGTGGGCCTGCATAGTTTACTGAGCAGTGCTGCGAGGTGACTGAACTACGAGCGACGTACTCATTTACAGCGGAATGGTTGCCTTCTACCAAAGATGGCGTATCGACTCTACGACAGCGTTGGCACCGCAGGAAGCGGTGTCGTAAAATGGCCCCCACACCGTCATCGTTGTGCGGGGTAGTGACCGTCTATATTGTGAGAGGAGTCCTGTTTGCCACTGGGCGTGGGGTCTCGCGTCCTGCGGTTCAGTGCCCCCAGGGAAGCGCGCGGACGTGGTGCTGCTGCTGCTGTAGCAAGCGAGCTACTTAGAGCATGTATAGGGACAGCGGGAATATGGCATATTGGATATAACTCTTCATGAAACGCATGATATAGGGGTGGATTGCACGTTACGAGTGCGGGAAGAGTCCGCCGTTCATCCGCTGGAGTTGCGATTTGGGCGGTTGGGGTGGGGCACTTGCGGGTGCGGGTGCGAGTGGAGTGGAGCGGAGCGATGATCGGTCGACGACTTCGTGCGGCGCAGGCACTGGCGTTGGGGCTCCTGTGGTGGACAGATGATGCAGGCTTTGTGGGTGGCGTCGGAAAATGGGCACTGTGGGCCCTAGCGATGTCGTCGTCGGCTTGTCGTCTCATAGATGGCAGTATCGTCGGTGCAGCAGGCCATGTTGCGGGAGACCTGCAGATGGCGGTATTTTTGGTGGTGCGCTCGACATGGTGGACGTAGTGTCGTCCGATTCGCGTAGATGGAGCTATTGCATGTGGTTTCGTCACATTGTCATAGATGGCGGTGCCGTGTTTTGGAGGTATGGTTGGCGTAGTTTCGTTCGATTCCTGTAGATGGAGGTGTCGTTTCTGGGCCGGATGGCAATGTAGTTTGGTCACATTCCCATAGATGGCTGTGTTGCGCCTGTGGGCGGCGGTGTCA
>NW_026046927.1:20000-22500 GCF_023864275.1 Schistocerca cancellata
CCGACCGATTGGTTTTGATCTAATAAAAGCGTCCCTTCCATCTCTGGTCGGGACTCTGTTTGCATGTATTAGCTCTAGAATTACCACAGTTATCCAAGTAACGTGGGTACGATCTAAGGAACCATAACTGATTTAATGAGCCATTCGCGGTTTCACCTTAATGCGGCTTGTACTGAGACATGCATGGCTTAATCTTTGAGACAAGCATATGACTACTGGCAGGATCAACCAGGGAGCTGCGTCAACTAGAGCTGAGCAGCCGGCCGCCCGGGAGTGTGTCCCGGGGGCCCGCGCGAACACGCAAGCGTCCGCTCAATTATTCTGCAAACAGGAGGAGGCTGAGCTCCCCTGCACAATACACCTCGAAACCCTCTCAGGTCCCGGCGGCGCGCAGCGCCGTCCTAAGTACTTGGTCGGGTTCGAGAGAGGCGCAATCGCCCGGAGTTAGGCGAGTAGACGCTTTAGGTGCGACCACCCGTGCTCCCAACTGAGCTTGCCGCTGCCGACAGAGGCCCGGGAGCGTGCTGTCGTGGCATTGCCGGCGGGAGACAACACGCGCCACCTACGGTGACCGGCAGCTCCAACGCCAGCGCCACAGAAGGGCATAGGCCCCACGTGGGTGCCGAAGCGAACTCTCCCAGCACAGCGCACGTGCCAACACGTCTGCACAACTGCGATACAAACCACCAGCGAGAACCGCTGGGGCGACCGAGCAGCAGACGGCGTCGCGGCGCCGAGTGCCGGGCGGCGGCGCATCCTCAACGCACACAGTCCTCAATCGGACCAGCACACTGCAGATGTCCACCGCGCTTCGCACCGGGCCGGCGAGGACCCACTTTGGCTGCACGGCGCCGCGCGCAGGGTGCCCCGGCGCGCAGCTGCGCCGCCTGCCGCGTCCGTCGGCCGGCGCGCCTGCCACTGGGCGCCCCCACCAGCCGGCTGTAGCGCGTGCGCCCACGCACCGCGCGGCCAGCACGCCGGGCGGCCCCCCCCTCACCGGCCGGGGACAGTCCCACCCACCCACAGCCGCGTATCGCTTCACACCCAGATCCACATTCACGTTCATTGGTGTGGTGGGTATCGCTGACACAACCGCGTCATAGCTGTACCGATCGTTGCCCTCACAGATGTACCTCCAGCAAGATCAACCGCACCACAACGGGTTACCAGTTGTTCATTTGCGTAACGTCACCAGTAAACGTACACGTCCACGTCCATCCCCGTTTGCAAAGTCAACTATTATTGCATGCCTGCCTGTCAGGTGTCAAGACACACTACATCCGCTCACATCCACGCAACAAAATGTGCCCGACTAGAGGGCACGTGGAAGGTGCCCCCGTACGTATGCGATGTCCATTGCGCGACGAACTGTCAACCGGCCTCTGTAGCATGTCGCAGATGTGGAACGCGGGACACCGTGCTATCACATTGTGTGAGAAGAGACTACTATGTCTGCATACACGCGCCACTACATGAACAGACGGCTCATGCTGATCGCCATCCACTGCGTCCATTACTCCCACACGTCTCTATGGCGTACCACACTGCAATACAGCTGTTATGGGGAGATGACACGTAGCTGTGTACACAACATTCTGAGCGGGTTGCGGTTGGACAACAATACATTAATGTAACGTGTCATATGCCATTTACAGAGCAGGTTAAGGCACAACGTGGGTTAGGTTAAGGCACAACGTGGGTTATGTTAAGGCACAACGTGGGTTATGTTAAGGCACAACGTGGGTTAGGTTAAGGCACAACGTGGGTTAGGTTAAGGCACAACGTGGGGTAGATTGCGGCACAACTTGGGGTAGATTGCGGCACAACTTGGGGTAGATTGCGGCACAACTTGGGGTAGATTGCGGCACAACTTGGGGTAGATTGCGGCACAACTTGGGGTAGATTGCGGCACAACTTGGGGTAGATTGCGGTACAACTTGGGGTAGATTGCGGTACAACTTGGGGTAGATTGCGGTACAACTTGGGGTAGATTGCGGTACAACTTGGGGTAGATTGCGGTACAACTTGGGGTAGATTGCGGTACAACTTGGGGTAGATTGCGGTACAACTTGGGGTAGATTGCGGTACAACTTGGGGTAGATTGCGGTACAACTTGGGGTAGATTGCGGTACAACTTGGGGTAGATTGCGGTACAAATTGCATTACATTGCGGTGCAAATTGCGTTACATTGCGGTGCAAATTGCGTTAGGTTAAGGTGCAACACAGGTTAGGTTAAGGTGCAACACAGGTTAGGTTAAGGTGCAACACAGGTTAGGTTAAGGTGCAACAGAGGTTAGGTTAAGGCGACATAGGTTAGGTTAAGGTGCAAGATGGGTTAGGTTAAGGTGACATAGGTTAGGTTAAGGTGACATAGGTTAGGTTAAGGTGACATAGGTTAGGTTAAGGTGACATAGGTTAGGTTAAGGTGACATAGGTTAGGTTAAGGTGACATAGGTTAGGTTAAGGTGACATAGGTTAGGTTAAGGTACAAACTGGGTT
>NW_026046927.1:32500-35499 GCF_023864275.1 Schistocerca cancellata
CCAGCACGCCGGGCGGCCCCCCCCTCACCGGCCGGGGGACAGTCCCACCCACCCACAGCCGCGTATCGCTTCACACCCAGATCCACATTCACGTTCATTGGTGTGGTGGGTATCGCTGACACAACCGCGTCATAGCTGTACCGATCGTTGCCCTCACAGATGTACCTCCAGCAAGATCAACCGCACCACAACGGGTTACCAGTTGTTCATTTGCGTAACGTCACCAGTAAACGTACACGTCCACGTCCATCCCCGTTTGCAAAGTCAACTATTATTGCATGCCTGCCTGTCAGGTGTCAAGACACACTACATCCGCTCACATCCACGCAACAAAATGTGCCCGACTAGAGGGCACGTGGAAGGTGCCCCCGTACGTATGCGATGTCCATTGCGCGACGAACTGTCAACCGGCCTCTGTAGCATGTCGCAGATGTGGAACGCGGGACACCGTGCTATCACATTGTGTGAGAAGAGACTACTATGTCTGCATACACGCGCCACTACATGAACAGACGGCTCATGCTGATCGCCATCCACTGCGTCCATTACTCCCACACGTCTCTATGGCGTACCACACTGCAATACAGCTGTTATGGGGAGATGACACGTAGCTGTGTACACAACATTCTGAGCGGGTTGCGGTTGGACAACAATACATTAATGTAACGTGTCATATGCCATTTACAGAGCAGGTTAAGGCACAACGTGGGTTAGGTTAAGGCACAACGTGGGTTATGTTAAGGCACAACGTGGGTTATGTTAAGGCACAACGTGGGTTAGGTTAAGGCACAACGTGGGTTAGGTTAAGGCACAACGTGGGGTAGATTGCGGCACAACTTGGGGTAGATTGCGGCACAACTTGGGGTAGATTGCGGCACAACTTGGGGTAGATTGCGGCACAACTTGGGGTAGATTGCGGCACAACTTGGGGTAGATTGCGGCACAACTTGGGGTAGATTGCGGTACAACTTGGGGTAGATTGCGGTACAACTTGGGGTAGATTGCGGTACAACTTGGGGTAGATTGCGGTACAACTTGGGGTAGATTGCGGTACAACTTGGGGTAGATTGCGGTACAACTTGGGGTAGATTGCGGTACAACTTGGGGTAGATTGCGGTACAACTTGGGGTAGATTGCGGTACAACTTGGGGTAGATTGCGGTACAACTTGGGGTAGATTGCGGTACAAATTGCATTACATTGCGGTGCAAATTGCGTTACATTGCGGTGCAAATTGCGTTAGGTTAAGGTGCAACACAGGTTAGGTTAAGGTGCAACACAGGTTAGGTTAAGGTGCAACACAGGTTAGGTTAAGGTGCAACAGAGGTTAGGTTAAGGCGACATAGGTTAGGTTAAGGTGCAAGATGGTTAGGTTAAGGTGACATAGGTTAGGTTAAGGTGACATAGGTTAGGTTAAGGTGACATAGGTTAGGTTAAGGTGACATAGGTTAGGTTAAGGTGACATAGGTTAGGTTAAGGTGACATAGGTTAGGTTAAGGTGACATAGGTTAGGTTAAGGTACAAACTGGGTTGTGTTTTGGTACACATTGCGTTGTAGTACAGTACACGTTAGGTTTGGGTACGGTACACATTGTGGTATGGGATGGCGTGTTGGTGTGGGGGGGGGGGGGGGGGGCGGGGCGAGGTTCGTTTCATATTGACCGTAGGAAGTGGATGCCCGAGGCAGCGTCAGTGTGTCAAAGGAGGTATGTCACGTTGGGATGCGCTTTTCGGTAGTGAGAGGGGGCGCGCCGTGTCCGAGGTTGCGGCAGACCTGTGTGTTTCATTCCTGCCAGTGTGTTTGTTCTGTAAGACGAGGCAGTGTGGTGATGTTGGGTGCACCCCTGTGTGGGACATGTGTGGGTGTTGGTGGCTTATCTGAGCAATTGTGGTTGTCGGACGAGTGGGATATTCTGTTTTTATGATTGGACCTCGTGGCCTGGTTATCATAGTCTGGTTGGTGTACTGTGGCGGATAGGATGCACCGGACGTTGGTCCATGGTGGTGCTTAATTATTGCATCTGTGTCTGTTACAGGCAGAGAGTAGTGTGTGATAGAGTGTGTGGGTGACGTGTGGTTCCTTTTGTTTGCACAGACGTTCAGCATGTATAGGGGCATTTGCGTATTTGATCTACTATGTGGCTAGTTTACTGAGCAGTGCTGCGAGGTGACTGAACTACGAGCGACGTACTCATTTACAGCGGAATGGTTGCCTTCTACCAAAGATGGCGTATCGACTCTACGACAGCGTTGGCACCGCAGGAAGCGGTGTCGTAAAATGGCCCCCACACCGTCATCGTTGTGCGGGGTAGTGACCGTCTATATTGTGAGAGGAGTCCTGTTTGCCACTGGGCGTGGGGTCTCGCGTCCTGCGGTTCAGTGCCCCCAGGGAAGCGCGCGGACGTGGTGCTGCTGCTGCTGTAGCAAGCGAGCTACTTAGAGCATGTATAGGGACAGCGGGAATATGGCATATTGGATATAACTCTTCATGAAACGCATGATATAGGGGTGGATTGCACGTTACGAGTGCGGGAAGAGTCCGCCGTTCATCCGCTGGAGTTGCGATTTGGGCGGTTGGGGTGGGGCACTTGCGGGTGCGGGTGCGAGTGGAGTGGAGCGGAGCGATGATCGGTCGACGACTTCGTGCGGCGCAGGCACTGGCGTTGGGGCTCCTGTGGTGGACAGATGATGCAGGCTTTGTGGGTGGCGTCGGAAAATGGGCACTGTGGGCCCTAGCGATGTCGTCGTCGGCTTGTCGTCTCATAGATGGCAGTATCGTCGGTGCAGCAGGCCATGTTGCGGGAGACCTGCAGATGGCGGTATTTTTGGTGGTGCGCTCGACATGGTGGACGTAGTGTCGTCCGATTCGCGTAGATGGAGCTATTGCATGTGGTTTCGTCACATTGTCATAGATGGCGGTGCCGTGTTTTGGAGGTATGGTTGGCGTAGTTTCGTTCGATTCCTGTAGATGGAGGTGTCGTTTCTGGGCCGGATGGCAAT
>NW_026046928.1:0-5000 GCF_023864275.1 Schistocerca cancellata
CGCATGGTCAACGGTTCGCGCACGCCCTCTGGTCCCGACGACGGCAACGTCCACAATAAACAGACCATACCGCCATCTGTGGGATACCCAGGCGTCTTATTTCGTGAAGACACCATGCCGACCTCTATGGGACGATGGTGACACCGCCGCCCACAGGCGCAACACAGCCATCTATGGGAATGTGACCAAACTACATTGCCATCCGGCCCAGAAACGACACCTCCATCTACAGGAATCGAACGAAACTACGCCAACCATACCTCCAAAACACGGCACCGCCATCTATGACAATGTGACGAAACCACATGCAATAGCTCCATCTACGCGAATCGGACGACACTACGTCCACCATGTCGAGCGCACCACCAAAAATACCGCCATCTGCAGGTCTCCCGCAACATGGCCTGCTGCACCGACGATACTGCCATCTATGAGACGACAAGCCGACGACGACATCGCTAGGGCCCACAGTGCCCATTTTCCGACGCCACCCACAAAGCCTGCATCATCTGTCCACCACAGGAGCCCCAACGCCAGTGCCTGCGCCGCACGAAGTCGTCGACCGATCATCGCTCCGCTCCACTCCACTCGCACCCGCACCCGCAAGTGCCCCACCCCAACCGCCCAAATCGCAACTCCAGCGGATGAACGGCGGACTCTTCCCGCACTCGTAACGTGCAATCCACCCCTATATCATGCGTTTCATGAAGAGTTATATCCAATATGCCATATTCCCGCTGTCCCTATACATGCTCTAAGTAGCTCGCTTGCTACAGCAGCAGCAGCACCACGTCCGCGCGCTTCCCTGGGGGCACTGAACCGCAGGACGCGAGACCCCACGCCCAGTGGCAAACAGGACTCCTCTCACAATATAGACGGTCACTACCCCGCACAACGATGACGGTGTGGGGGCCATTTTACGACACCGCTTCCTGCGGTGCCAACGCTGTCGTAGAGTCGATACGCCATCTTTGGTAGAAGGCAACCATTCCGCTGTAAATGAGTACGTCGCTCGTAGTTCAGTCACCTCGCAGCACTGCTCAGTAAACTATGCAGGCCCACATAGATAGATCAAATACGCAAATGCCCCTATACATGCTGAACGTCTGTGCAAACAAAAGGAACCACACGTCACCCACACACTCTATCACACACTACTCTCTGCCTGTAACAGACACAGATGCAATAATTAAGCACCACCATGGACCAACGTCCGGTGCATCCTATCCGCCACAGTACACCAACCAGACTATGATAACCAGGCCACGAGGTCCAATCATAAAACAGAATATCCCACTCGTCCGACAACCACAATTGCTCAGATAAGCCACCAACACCCACACATGTCCCACACAGGGGTGCACCCAACATCACCACACTGCCTCGTCTTACAGAACAAACACACTGGCAGGAATGAAACACACAGGTCTGCCGCAACCTCGGACACGGCGCGCCCCCTCTCACTACCGAAAAGCGCATCCCAACGTGACATACCTCCTTTGACACACTGACGCTGCCTCGGGCATCCACTTCCTACGGTCAATATGAACGAACCTCGCCCCGCCCCCCCCCCCCCCCCCCCACCAACACGCCATCCCATACCACAATGTGTACCGTACCCAAACCTAACGTGTACTGTACTACAACGCAATGTGTACCAAAACACAACCCAGTTTGTACCTTAACCTAACCTATGTCACCTTAACCTAACCTATGTCACCTTAACCTAACCTATGTCACCTTAACCTAACCTATGTCACCTTAACCTAACCTATGTCACCTTAACCTAACCTATGTCACCTTAACCTAACCTATGTCACCTTAACCTAACCCATCTTGCACCTTAACCTAACCTATGTCGCCTTAACCTAACCTCTGTTGCACCTTAACCTAACCTGTGTTGCACCTTAACCTAACCTGTGTTGCACCTTAACCTAACCTGTGTTGCACCTTAACCTAACGCAATTTGCACCGCAATGTAACGCAATTTGCACCGCAATGTAATGCAATTTGTACCGCAATCTACCCCAAGTTGTACCGCAATCTACCCCAAGTTGTACCGCAATCTACCCCAAGTTGTACCGCAATCTACCCCAAGTTGTACCGCAATCTACCCCAAGTTGTACCGCAATCTACCCCAAGTTGTACCGCAATCTACCCCAAGTTGTACCGCAATCTACCCCAAGTTGTACCGCAATCTACCCCAAGTTGTACCGCAATCTACCCCAAGTTGTACCGCAATCTACCCCAAGTTGTACCGCAATCTACCCCAAGTTGTGCCGCAATCTACCCCAAGTTGTGCCGCAATCTACCCCAAGTTGTGCCGCAATCTACCCCAAGTTGTGCCGCAATCTACCCCAAGTTGTGCCGCAATCTACCCCAAGTTGTGCCGCAATCTACCCCACGTTGTGCCTTAACCTAACCCACGTTGTGCCTTAACCTAACCCACGTTGTGCCTTAACATAACCCACGTTGTGCCTTAACATAACCCACGTTGTGCCTTAACCTAACCCACGTTGTGCCTTAACCTGCTCTGTAAATGGCATATGACACGTTACATTAATGTATTGTTGTCCAACCGCAACCCGCTCAGAATGTTGTGTACACAGCTACGTGTCATCTCCCCATAACAGCTGTATTGCAGTGTGGTACGCCATAGAGACGTGTGGGAGTAATGGACGCAGTGGATGGCGATCAGCATGAGCCGTCTGTTCATGTAGTGGCGCGTGTATGCAGACATAGTAGTCTCTTCTCACACAATGTGATAGCACGGTGTCCCGCGTTCCACATCTGCGACATGCTACAGAGGCCGGTTGACAGTTCGTCGCGCAATGGACATCGCATACGTACGGGGGCACCTTCCACGTGCCCTCTAGTCGGGCACATTTTGTTGCGTGGATGTGAGCGGATGTAGTGTGTCTTGACACCTGACAGGCAGGCATGCAATAATAGTTGACTTTGCAAACGGGGATGGACGTGGACGTGTACGTTTACTGGTGACGTTACGCAAATGAACAACTGGTAACCCGTTGTGGTGCGGTTGATCTTGCTGGAGGTACATCTGTGAGGGCAACGATCGGTACAGCTATGACGCGGTTGTGTCAGCGATACCCACCACACCAATGAACGTGAATGTGGATCTGGGTGTGAAGCGATACGCGGCTGTGGGTGGGTGGGACTGTCCCCGGCCGGTGAGGGGGGGGCCGCCCGGCGTGCTGGCCGCGCGGTGCGTGGGCGCACGCGCTACAGCCGGCTGGTGGGGGCGCCCAGTGGCAGGCGCGCCGGCCGACGGACGCGGCAGGCGGCGCAGCTGCGCGCCGGGGCACCCTGCGCGCGGCGCCGTGCAGCCAAAGTGGGTCCTCGCCGGCCCGGTGCGAAGCGCGGTGGACATCTGCAGTGTGCTGGTCCGATTGAGGACTGTGTGCGTTGAGGATGCGCCGCCGCCCGGCACTCGGCGCCGCGACGCCGTCTGCTGCTCGGTCGCCCCAGCGGTTCTCGCTGGTGGTTTGTATCGCAGTTGTGCAGACGTGTTGGCACGTGCGCTGTGCTGGGAGAGTTCGCTTCGGCACCCACGTGGGGCCTTTGCCCTTCTGTGGCGCTGGCGTTGGAGCTGCCGGTCACCGTAGGTGGCGCGTGTTGTCTCCCGCCGGCAATGCCACGACAGCACGCTCCCGGGCCTCTGTCGGCAGCGGCAAGCTCAGTTGGGAGCACGGGTGGTCGCACCTAAAGCGTCTACTCGCCTAACTCCGGGCGATTGCGCCTCTCTCGAACCCGACCAAGTACTTAGGACGGCGCTGCGCGCCGCCGGGACCTGAGAGGGTTTCGAGGTGTATTGTGCAGGGGAGCTCAGCCTCCTCCTGTTTGCAGAATAATTGAGCGGACGCTTGCGTGTTCGCGCGGGCCCCCGGGACACACTCCCGGGCGGCCGGCTGCTCAGCTCTAGTTGACGCAGCTCCCTGGTTGATCCTGCCAGTAGTCATATGCTTGTCTCAAAGATTAAGCCATGCATGTCTCAGTACAAGCCGCATTAAGGTGAAACCGCGAATGGCTCATTAAATCAGTTATGGTTCCTTAGATCGTACCCACGTTACTTGGATAACTGTGGTAATTCTAGAGCTAATACATGCAAACAGAGTCCCGACCAGAGATGGAAGGGACGCTTTTATTAGATCAAAACCAATCGGTCGGCTCGTCCGGTCCGTTTGCCTTGGTGACTCTGAATAACTTTGGGCTGATCGCACGGTCCTCGTACCGGCGACGCATCTTTCAAATGTCTGCCTTATCAACTGTCGATGGTAGGTTCTGCGCCTACCATGGTTGTAACGGGTAACGGGGAATCAGGGTTCGATTCCGGAGAGGGAGCCTGAGAAACGGCTACCACATCCAAGGAAGGCAGCAGGCGCGCAAATTACCCACTCCCGGCACGGGGAGGTAGTGACGAAAAATAACGATACGGGACTCATCCGAGGCCCCGTAATCGGAATGAGTACACTTTAAATCCTTTAACGAGTATCTATTGGAGGGCAAGTCTGGTGCCAGCAGCCGCGGTAATTCCAGCTCCAATAGCGTATATTAAAGTTGTTGCGGTTAAAAAGCTCGTAGTTGGATTTGTGTCCCACGCTGTTGGTTCACCGCCCGTCGGTGTTTAACTGGCATGTATCGTGGGACGTCCTGCCGGTGGGGCGAGCCGAAGGCGTGCGACCGCCTCGTGCGTGTTCGTGCGTCCCGAGGCGGACCCCGTTGAAATCCTACCAAGGTGCTCTTTATTGAGTGTCTGGGTGGGCCGGCACGTTTACTTTGAACAAATTAGAGTGCTTAAAGCAGGCAAGCCCGCCTGAATACTGTGTGCATGGAATAATGGAATAGGACCTCGGTTCTATTTTGTTGGTTTTCGGAACCCGAGGTAATGATTAATAGGGACAGGCGGGGGCATTCGTATTGCGACGTTAGAGGTGAAATTCTTGGATCGTCGCAAGACGAACAGAAGCGAAAGCATTTGC
>NW_026046928.1:12500-15000 GCF_023864275.1 Schistocerca cancellata
CGTAGAGTCGATACGCCATCTTTGGTAGAAGGCAACCATTCCGCTGTAAATGAGTACGTCGCTCGTAGTTCAGTCACCTCGCAGCACTGCTCAGTAAACTATGCAGGCCCACATAGATAGATCAAATACGCAAATGCCCCTATACATGCTGAACGTCTGTGCAAACAAAAGGAACCACACGTCACCCACACACTCTATCACACACTACTCTCTGCCTGTAACAGACACAGATGCAATAATTAAGCACCACCATGGACCAACGTCCGGTGCATCCTATCCGCCACAGTACACCAACCAGACTATGATAACCAGGCCACGAGGTCCAATCATAAAACAGAATATCCCACTCGTCCGACAACCACAATTGCTCAGATAAGCCACCAACACCCACACATGTCCCACACAGGGGTGCACCCAACATCACCACACTGCCTCGTCTTACAGAACAAACACACTGGCAGGAATGAAACACACAGGTCTGCCGCAACCTCGGACACGGCGCGCCCCCTCTCACTACCGAAAAGCGCATCCCAACGTGACATACCTCCTTTGACACACTGACGCTGCCTCGGGCATCCACTTCCTACGGTCAATATGAACGAACCTCGCCCCACCCCCCCCCCCCCCCCACCAACACGCCATCCCATACCACAATGTGTACCGTACCCAAACCTAACGTGTACTGTACTACAACGCAATGTGTACCAAAACACAACCCAGTTTGTACCTTAACCTAACCTATGTCACCTTAACCTAACCTATGTCACCTTAACCTAACCTATGTCACCTTAACCTAACCTATGTCACCTTAACCTAACCTATGTCACCTTAACCTAACCTATGTCACCTTAACCTAACCTATGTCACCTTAACCTAACCCATCTTGCACCTTAACCTAACCTATGTCGCCTTAACCTAACCTCTGTTGCACCTTAACCTAACCTGTGTTGCACCTTAACCTAACCTGTGTTGCACCTTAACCTAACCTGTGTTGCACCTTAACCTAACGCAATTTGCACCGCAATGTAACGCAATTTGCACCGCAATGTAATGCAATTTGTACCGCAATCTACCCCAAGTTGTACCGCAATCTACCCCAAGTTGTACCGCAATCTACCCCAAGTTGTACCGCAATCTACCCCAAGTTGTACCGCAATCTACCCCAAGTTGTACCGCAATCTACCCCAAGTTGTACCGCAATCTACCCCAAGTTGTACCGCAATCTACCCCAAGTTGTACCGCAATCTACCCCAAGTTGTACCGCAATCTACCCCAAGTTGTACCGCAATCTACCCCAAGTTGTACCGCAATCTACCCCAAGTTGTGCCGCAATCTACCCCAAGTTGTGCCGCAATCTACCCCAAGTTGTGCCGCAATCTACCCCAAGTTGTGCCGCAATCTACCCCAAGTTGTGCCGAATCTACCCCACGTTGTGCCTTAACCTACCCACGTTGTGCCTTAACCTAACCCACGTTGTGCCTTAACATAACCCACGTTGTGCCTTAACATAACCCACGTTGTGCCTTGACCTAACCCACGTTGTGCCTTAACCTGCTCTGTAAATGGCATATGACACGTTACATTAATGTATTGTTTGTCCAACCGCAACCCGCTCAGAATGTTGTGTACACAGCTACGTGTCATCTCCCATAACAGCTGTATTGCAGTGTGGTACGCCATAGAGACGTGTGGGAGTAATGGACGCAGTGGATGGCGATCAGCATGAGCCGTCTGTTCATGTAGTGGCGCGTGTATGCAGACATAGTAGTCTCTTCTCACACAATGTGATAGCACGGTGTCCCGCGTTCCACATCTGCGACATGCTACAGAGGCCGGTTGACAGTTCGTCGCGCAATGGACATCGCATACGTACGGGGGCACCTTCCACGTGCCCTCTAGTCGGGCACATTTTGTTGCGTGGATGTGAGCGGATGTAGTGTGTCTTGACACCTGACAGGCAGGCATGCAATAATAGTTGACTTGCAAACGGGGATGGACGTGGACGTGTACGTTACTGGTGACGTTACGGCAAATGAACAACTGGTAACCCGTTGTGGTGCGGTTGATCTTGCTGGAGGTACATCTGTGAGGGCAACGATCGGTACAGCTATGACGCGGTTGTGTCAGCGATACCCACCACACCAATGAACGTGAATGTGGATCTGGGTGTGAAGCGATACGCGGCTGTGGGTGGGTGGGACTGTCCCCGGCCGTGAGGGGGGGGCCGCCCGGCGTGCTGGCCGCGCGGTGCGTGGGCGCACGCGCTACAGCCGGCTGGTGGGGGCGCCCAGTGGCAGGCGGCGCCGGCCGACGGACGCGGCAGGCGGCGCAGCTGCGCGCCGGGGCACCCTGCGCGCGGCGCCGTGCAGCCAAGTGGGTCCTCGCCGGCCCGGTGCGAAGCGCGGTGGACATCTGCAGTGTGCTGGTCCGATTGAGGACTGTGTGCGTTGAGGATGCGCCGCCGCCCGGCACTCGGCGCCGCGACGCCGTCTGCTGCTCG
>NW_026046928.1:25000-27500 GCF_023864275.1 Schistocerca cancellata
TATGCCATATTCCCGCTGTCCCTATACATGCTCTAAGTAGCTCGCTTGCTACAGCAGCAGCAGCACCACGTCCGCGCGCTTCCCTGGGGGCACTGAACCGCAGGACGCGAGACCCCACGCCCAGTGGCAAACAGGACTCCTCTCACAATATAGACGGTCACTACCCCGCACAACGATGACGGTGTGGGGGCCATTTTACGACACCGCTTCCTGCGGTGCCAACGCTGTCGTAGAGTCGATACGCCATCTTTGGTAGAAGGCAACCATTCCGCTGTAAATGAGTACGTCGCTCGTAGTTCAGTCACCTCGCAGCACTGCTCAGTAAACTATGCAGGCCCACATAGATAGATCAAATACGCAAATGCCCCTATACATGCTGAACGTCTGTGCAAACAAAAGGAACCACACGTCACCCACACACTCTATCACACACTACTCTCTGCCTGTAACAGACACAGATGCAATAATTAAGCACCACCATGGACCAACGTCCGGTGCATCCTATCCGCCACAGTACACCAACCAGACTATGATAACCAGGCCACGAGGTCCAATCATAAAACAGAATATCCCACTCGTCCGACAACCACAATTGCTCAGATAAGCCACCAACACCCACACATGTCCCACACAGGGGTGCACCCAACATCACCACACTGCCTCGTCTTACAGAACAAACACACTGGCAGGAATGAAACACACAGGTCTGCCGCAACCTCGGACACGGCGCGCCCCCTCTCACTACCGAAAAGCGCATCCCAACGTGACATACCTCCTTTGACACACTGACGCTGCCTCGGGCATCCACTTCCTACGGTCAATATGAACGAACCTCGCCCCGCCCCCCCCCCCCCCCACCAACACGCCATCCCATACCACAATGTGTACCGTACCCAAACCTAACGTGTACTGTACTACAACGCAATGTGTACCAAAACACAACCCAGTTTGTACCTTAACCTAACCTATGTCACCTTAACCTAACCTATGTCACCTTAACCTAACCTATGTCACCTTAACCTAACCTATGTCACCTTAACCTAACCTATGTCACCTTAACCTAACCTATGTCACCTTAACCTAACCTATGTCACCTTAACCTAACCCATCTTGCACCTTAACCTAACCTATGTCGCCTTAACCTAACCTCTGTTGCACCTTAACCTAACCTGTGTTGCACCTTAACCTAACCTGTGTTGCACCTTAACCTAACCTGTGTTGCACCTTAACCTAACGCAATTTGCACCGCAATGTAACGCAATTTGCACCGCAATGTAATGCAATTTGTACCGCAATCTACCCCAAGTTGTACCGCAATCTACCCCAAGTTGTACCGCAATCTACCCCAAGTTGTACCGCAATCTACCCCAAGTTGTACCGCAATCTACCCCAAGTTGTACCGCAATCTACCCCAAGTTGTACCGCAATCTACCCCAAGTTGTACCGCAATCTACCCCAAGTTGTACCGCAATCTACCCCAAGTTGTGCCGCAATCTACCCCAAGTTGTGCCGCAATCTACCCCAAGTTGTGCCGCAATCTACCCCAAGTTGTGCCGCAATCTACCCCAAGTTGTGCCGCAATCTACCCCAAGTTGTGCCGCAATCTACCCCACGTTGTGCCTTAACCTAACCCACGTTGTGCCTTAACCTAACCCACGTTGTGCCTTAACATAACCCACGTTGTGCCTTAACATAACCCACGTTGTGCCTTAACCTAACCCACGTTGTGCCTTAACCTGCTCTGTAAATGGCATATGACACGTTACATTAATGTATTGTTGTCCAACCGCAACCCGCTCAGAATGTTGTGTACACAGCTACGTGTCATCTCCCCATAACAGCTGTATTGCAGTGTGGTACGCCATAGAGACGTGTGGGAGTAATGGACGCAGTGGATGGCGATCAGCATGAGCCGTCTGTTCATGTAGTGGCGCGTGTATGCAGACATAGTAGTCTCTTCTCACACAATGTGATAGCACGGTGTCCCGCGTTCCACATCTGCGACATGCTACAGAGGCCGGTTGACAGTTCGTCGCGCAATGGACATCGCATACGTACGGGGGCACCTTCCACGTGCCCTCTAGTCGGGCACATTTTGTTGCGTGGATGTGAGCGGATGTAGTGTGTCTTGACACCTGACAGGCAGGCATGCAATAATAGTTGACTTTGCAAACGGGGATGGACGTGGACGTGTACGTTTACTGGTGACGTTACGCAAATGAACAACTGGTAACCCGTTGTGGTGCGGTTGATCTTGCTGGAGGTACATCTGTGAGGGCAACGATCGGTACAGCTATGACGCGGTTGTGTCAGCGATACCCACCACACCAATGAACGTGAATGTGGATCTGGGTGTGAAGCGATACGCGGCTGTGGGTGGGTGGGACTGTCCCCGGCCGGTGAGGGGGGGGCCGCCCGGCGTGCTGGCCGCGCGGTGCGTGGGCGCACGCGCTACAGCCGGCTGGTGGGGGCGCCCAGTGGCAGGCGCGCCGGCCGACGG
>NW_026046928.1:37500-42500 GCF_023864275.1 Schistocerca cancellata
CTAACCTATGTCACCTTAACCTAACCTATGTCACCTTAACCTAACCTATGTCACCTTAACCTAACCTATGTCACCTTAACCTAACCCATCTTGCACCTTAACCTAACCTATGTCGCCTTAACCTAACCTCTGTTGCACCTTAACCTAACCTGTGTTGCACCTTAACCTAACCTGTGTTGCACCTTAACCTAACCTGTGTTGCACCTTAACCTAACGCAATTTGCACCGCAATGTAACGCAATTTGCACCGCAATGTAATGCAATTTGTACCGCAATCTACCCCAAGTTGTACCGCAATCTACCCCAAGTTGTACCGCAATCTACCCCAAGTTGTACCGCAATCTACCCCAAGTTGTACCGCAATCTACCCCAAGTTGTACCGCAATCTACCCCAAGTTGTACCGCAATCTACCCCAAGTTGTACCGCAATCTACCCCAAGTTGTACCGCAATCTACCCCAAGTTGTACCGCAATCTACCCCAAGTTGTACCGCAATCTACCCCAAGTTGTACCGCAATCTACCCCAAGTTGTGCCGCAATCTACCCAAGTTGTGCCGCAATCTACCCCAAGTTGTGCCGCAATCTACCCCAAGTTGTGCCGCAATCTACCCCAAGTTGTGCCGCAATCTACCCCAAGTTGTGCCGCAATCTACCCCACGTTGTGCCTTAACCTAACCCACGTTGTGCCTTAACCTAACCCACGTTGTGCCTTAACATAACCCACGTTGTGCCTTAACATAACCCACGTTGTGCCTTAACCTAACCCACGTTGTGCCTTAACCTGCTCTGTAAATGGCATATGACACGTTACATTAATGTATTGTTGTCCAACCGCAACCCGCTCAGAATGTTGTGTACACAGCTACGTGTCATCTCCCATAACAGCTGTATTGCAGTGTGGTACGCCATAGAGACGTGTGGGAGTAATGGACGCAGTGGATGGCGATCAGCATGAGCCGTCTGTTCATGTAGTGGCGCGTGTATGCAGACATAGTAGTCTCTTCTCACACAATGTGATAGCACGGTGTCCCGCGTTCCACATCTGCGACATGCTACAGAGGCCGGTTGACAGTTCGTCGCGCAATGGACATCGCATACGTACGGGGGCACCTTCCACGTGCCCTCTAGTCGGGCACATTTTGTTGCGTGGATGTGAGCGGATGTAGTGTGTCTTGACACCTGACAGGCAGGCATGCAATAATAGTTGACTTTGCAAACGGGGATGGACGTGGACGTGTACGTTTACTGGTGACGTTACGCAAATGAACAACTGGTAACCCGTTGTGGTGCGGTTGATCTTGCTGGAGGTACATCTGTGAGGGCAACGATCGGTACAGCTATGACGCGGTTGTGTCAGCGATACCCACCACACCAATGAACGTGAATGTGGATCTGGGTGTGAAGCGATACGCGGCTGTGGGTGGGTGGGACTGTCCCCGGCCGGTGAGGGGGGGGCCGCCCGGCGTGCTGGCCGCGCGGTGCGTGGGCGCACGCGCTACAGCCGGCTGGTGGGGGCGCCCAGTGGCAGGCGCGCCGGCCGACGGACGCGGCAGGCGGCGCAGCTGCGCGCCGGGGCACCCTGCGCGCGGCGCCGTGCAGCCAAAGTGGGTCCTCGCCGGCCCGGTGCGAAGCGCGGTGGACATCTGCAGTGTGCTGGTCCGATTGAGGACTGTGTGCGTTGAGGATGCGCCGCCGCCCGGCACTCGGCGCCCGCGACGCCGTCTGCTGCTCGGTCGCCCCAGCGGTTCTCGCTGGTGGTTTGTATCGCAGTTGTGCAGACGTGTTGGCACGTGCGCTGTGCTGGGAGAGTTCGCTTCGGCACCCACGTGGGGCCTTTGCCTTCTGTGGCGCTGGCGTTGGAGCTGCCGGTCACCGTAGGTGGCGCGTGTTGTCTCCCGCCGGCAATGCCACGACAGCACGCTCCCGGGCCTCTGTCGGCAGCGGCAAGCTCAGTTGGGAGCACGGGTGGTCGCACCTAAAGCGTCTACTCGCCTAACTCCGGGCGATTGCGCCTCTCTCGAACCCGACCAAGTACTTAGGACGGCGCTGCGCGCCGCCGGGACCTGAGAGGGTTTCGAGGTGTATTGTGCAGGGGAGCTCAGCCTCCTCCTGTTTGCAGAATAATTGAGCGGACGCTTGCGTGTTCGCGCGGGGCCCCCGGGACACACTCCCGGGCGGCCGGCTGCTCAGCTCTAGTTGACGCAGCTCCCTGGTTGATCCTGCCAGTAGTCATATGCTTGTCTCAAAGATTAAGCCATGCATGTCTCAGTACAAGCCGCATTAAGGTGAAACCGCGAATGGCTCATTAAATCAGTTATGGTTCCTTAGATCGTACCCACGTTACTTGGATAACTGTGGTAATTCTAGAGCTAATACATGCAAACAGAGTCCCGACCAGAGATGGAAGGGACGCTTTTATTAGATCAAAACCAATCGGTCGGCTCGTCCGGTCCGTTTGCCTTGGTGACTCTGAATAACTTTGGGCTGATCGCACGGTCCTCGTACCGGCGACGCATCTTTCAAATGTCTGCCTTATCAACTGTCGATGGTAGGTTCTGCGCCTACCATGGTTGTAACGGGTAACGGGGAATCAGGGTTCGATTCCGGAGAGGGAGCCTGAGAAACGGCTACCACATCCAAGGAAGGCAGCAGGCGCGCAAATTACCCACTCCCGGCACGGGGAGGTAGTGACGAAAAATAACGATACGGGACTCATCCGAGGCCCCGTAATCGGAATGAGTACACTTTAAATCCTTTAACGAGTATCTATTGGAGGGCAAGTCTGGTGCCAGCAGCCGCGGTAATTCCAGCTCCAATAGCGTATATTAAAGTTGTTGCGGTTAAAAAGCTCGTAGTTGGATTTGTGTCCCACGCTGTTGGTTCACCGCCCGTCGGTGTTTAACTGGCATGTATCGTGGGACGTCCTGCCGGTGGGGCGAGCCGAAGGCGTGCGACCGCCTCGTGCGTGTTCGTGCGTCCCGAGGCGGACCCCGTTGAAATCCTACCAAGGTGCTCTTTATTGAGTGTCTGGGTGGGCCGGCACGTTTACTTTGAACAAATTAGAGTGCTTAAAGCAGGCAAGCCCGCCTGAATACTGTGTGCATGGAATAATGGAATAGGACCTCGGTTCTATTTTGTTGGTTTTCGGAACCCGAGGTAATGATTAATAGGGACAGGCGGGGGCATTCGTATTGCGACGTTAGAGGTGAAATTCTTGGATCGTCGCAAGACGAACAGAAGCGAAAGCATTTGCCAAGTATGTTTTCATTAATCAAGAACGAAAGTTAGAGGTTCGAAGGCGATCAGATACCGCCCTAGTTCTAACCATAAACGATGCCAGCCAGCGATCCGCCGCAGTTCCTCCGATGACTCGGCGGGCAGCCTCCGGGAAACCAAAGCTTTTGGGTTCCGGGGGAAGTATGGTTGCAAAGCTGAAACTTAAAGGAATTGACGGAAGGGCACCACCAGGAGTGGAGCCTGCGGCTTAATTTGACTCAACACGGGAAACCTCACCAGGCCCGGACACCGGAAGGATTGACAGATTGATAGCTCTTTCTTGATTCGGTGGGTGGTGGTGCATGGCCGTTCTTAGTTGGTGGAGCGATTTGTCTGGTTAATTCCGATAACGAACGAGACTCTAGCCTGCTAACTAGTCGCGTGACATCCTTCGTGCTGTCAGCGATTACTTTTCTTCTTAGAGGGACAGGCGGCTTCTAGCCGCACGAGATTGAGCAATAACAGGTCTGTGATGCCCTTAGATGTTCTGGGCCGCACGCGCGCTACACTGAAGGAATCAGCGTGTCTTCCTAGGCCGAAAGGTCGGGGTAACCCGCTGAACCTCCTTCGTGCTAGGGATTGGGGCTTGCAATTGTTCCCCATGAACGAGGAATTCCCAGTAAGCGCGAGTCATAAGCTCGCGTTGATTACGTCCCTGCCCTTTGTACACACCGCCCGTCGCTACTACCGATTGAATGATTTAGTGAGGTCTTCGGACTGGTACGCGGCATCGACTCTGTCGTTGCCGATGCTACCGGAAAGATGACCAAACTTGATCATTTAGAGGAAGTAAAAGTCGTAACAAGGTTTCCGTAGGTGAACCTGCGGAAGGATCATTACCGACTAGACTGCATGTCTTTCGATGTGCGTGTCGTGTCGCGCAACACGCTACCTGTACGGCAGCAGCCGTGCGCCGCGTGCGGAACCACGCGTGCCTCTCAAAACTAACTGAAAAATGTTGTGTGGTACGAGCGCTGAAGCTCTGGAGCGGCTGGCCTGCGGCACCTGGCGCCTGGCGCCGGTTTTGAATGACTTTCGCCCGAGTGCCTGTCCGCTCCGGTGTGGAGCCGTACGACGCCCATCGGCCGTGAGGCCGTTGGACACAGAACGCTGGAACAGGGGCCGTCAAACGCCTCAGTCCCGCCTATGCAACTGTTTTGAAAGAGACAGTGGAAACTAACAGAAAAGATCACCCAGGACGGTGGATCACTCGGCTCGTGGGTCGATGAAGAACGCAGCAAATTGCGCGTCGACATGTGAACTGCAGGGACACATGAACATCGACGTTTCGAACGCACATTGCGGTCCATGGATTCCGTTCCCGGGCCACGTCTGGCTGAGGGTCGGCTACGTATACTGAAGCGCGCGGCGTTTGTCCCGCTTCGGAGACCTGGGAGTGTCGTGGCCGCCTGTGGGGCCGGCCGCGTCTCCTCAAACGTGCGATGCGCGCCCGTCGCCTGGCGGTTCGCATACCGGTACTTTCTCGGTAGCGTGCACAGCCGGCTGGCGGTGTGGCGTGCGACACCTCGTACAACGACCTCAGAGCAGGCGAGACTACCCGCTGAATTTAAGCATATTACTA
Source organism: Schistocerca cancellata (assembly GCF_023864275.1). NCBI lineage: Eukaryota > Metazoa > Arthropoda > Insecta > Orthoptera > Acrididae > Schistocerca > Schistocerca cancellata. Next base: position 42,359 of record NW_026046928.1, read on the forward strand.
AGCGGAGGAAAAGAAACTAACAAGGATTCCCCCAGTAGCGGCGAGCGAACAGGGAAGAGTCCAGCACCGAACCCCGCAGGCTGCCGCCTGTCGTGGCATGTGGTGTTTGGGAGGGTCCACTACCCCGACGCCTCGCGCCGAG
>NW_026046929.1:0-24301 GCF_023864275.1 Schistocerca cancellata
AAGCACAAAGTCCGGAGACGAAGGTAATTGCTATAGAGAAAACATGTTAGTCTCTAAAGGTTACTGCCCACAAATCAGAAGAAGGCTTCTGACAGCATGGTTACGTAGTTTGGTACTGTGTGGGTGCGAGACATGGAGTCGATGGGCTGGGGGAAGCACAAGACAGAACTAGTGAGAGGTGCCGTAGCACAGGTTCATCCTGAAAATCAAACACATGACTGAGTAGCAAATGATGACAGCCTCAAAGATTGTGAGAGGAGAGACTAGTTTAAGGAACACTACTGTAGAAATAAAAGTCCAATTGTTAATTACCTACTGAGAAATTAGGGGATCCTAACAATTATGTGTCATGGAAGGGAAATCCCAGAAAGGCCACAACTGAAGTACATGGATCAAGTTATAAAAGATACAGACGGTGAGGACAGACTTCAGGACTGAAGAATTACTGCTCGCAGTGAGGAGGAAAGAAGAAAGAGAAGAAGAAGAAGAACGGCAAGAAGAAGAAGACAAGAGAGTCATTGCCCACAGTCCGGAATGGGGAACTAAATAATTGTCATTGTAACAAGGTACCTCTATCTGCTCTCATTACTAATTTTGTGTATCATATATTGTCATTTCAACGTTTCTCATGTATCACATCAGCATTCATGATATGTGTGTTCCTGTCACCTGTTGTGTGGGGCGTACTGCCTTTCGGCTTAATCTTCACCTTCTTACTGGCCTTGTTAGTATTACCAACTACTACGACTTCTCGACATGCATGGTTTCAACCTTCCACAGCCAATACTACTTTTTAAGAGGACTATCCTACCCACGTATTGTAAAATGCATTAGACGGAGAAATGAGAAAGCACAATTAATTTACACTGCTGTAACACGGTGTCGTTACTGCAATAAATCTCAAAATCTCAGTCAAACAAATAAAGTCACCAATCCGAAAAATTCGTATTGACGACTACGGCGTAGATACTTCAAGATGCCTGTTTAAAACAACATCGTCCGAGCCACTTGAGCATTATGCTGATGTGTATTAAAAATGTCAACAGAAATACGTATACCTCTTTATTTGTGCTAAATAAACATTGCTTTCTCCCTTTTAAATTTTTGTCACTCAGTTTCCTGATGGTTAAATGTAAAAAGGATACGGCAATAATCTTCTGCCTATGTTGGTGCCACATCATTGGTGCTGAAAGGCTAACTAGTGGTTCTTTTACCTGTCGAGAGCTTTCCCGTTCGTCATCTCAAACACGCGGCCGACTGCAGTGTTATGCCTCATTGCGAGACAAATTCCGGCAATGCAGGAAAGACTTGTTTGTTCTGATGTCTCAGCGAGTGGACAACTGTACAGGAGTAGCAGCACCTCTACGTTAGCGTGGGACCGTCATCTGTAACGCAGTGCTGCACAGGTTTACGGAGGGTTCCACGTGAACTGCAGACTTCTGATCCGTGAACAGCATCTCGTAAGTCGATTTACAGCTTTGAAGCGAACCAAATACAGTTCTGTTAATGGGGCTGAAGTCACTGTGTCGACGTGTTTTCAGACGTGCCTATTGATTGTCCATGCATCTACGAGCCATGTTTCCATATAGAATTATAATACGAGATGCTGCCTCTATGTCTGCAACTCTGTCAAGTTTGTTTGTACACACAGTGACATATTGAGTCCTGTCATCAACTGGCAGTTTTTTTTTTCCAGCCATGTAGCAGTGAGTAGCGCTGAAATCCAGTCCACTTGGAATATGTGTGTAAGTGGCAGAACTCAAAACAGCAGCTAGTCGTTCGTCTCTATGTAAGTGAGACGTGAGGTTCTTGACTTTTTTGTCCGTGCTTACATTCGCAGTGCGAACTGATCTACTGTAATTTACTACCTTTTATTTTCTCGAGTCCTTATTCAAGTCAAAACATATACTCTTCAGTTTTGGAAGCATAAACAAGTGGTGATAAACGAAACAGCTGAAATACTGTGGGCGCCAGCTAAGAAAGTATAAGGCTGCTGCAAAACTTGGACAACGTGACTACGAACCTCTCGCAGGCAGCAGCCTGATGAAAACTACGGTCTGTGTTGCTGCATTTCAAGGCTGCCCCATACCGACCTGGTCGAATCTGATGGAGAGAGAGGAATTACCGACTGGCAGGCCGGGGCAGCCCCGCTACGTGAGCAAACTGTGTGGGGGAGAGCCTCCACTCACCTGAGAGTCGGAGATAAGTGACGTCACGAAGTGAGCTCTGGACACGAAGCGCCCCGTCAGCTGCTGGAGCCTGGAGTGTGGGCCCGCGCCTCCTGGACCGCCGCTTTTATGCCCGACGGCGGCGGCGGCTGCGGCTGCGGCCTCGTGACGTCGCCGCGACCAGCACCTGCCCCACGTGCGACTGCACGCGAGTGGCGCGTGTCGCTGTACCGTTCGTCTAGAGTGTTTACCGTCAGATATGAGAGGCTCCAATCACGAGTGCGGCGCTCGAGTAGGATTACGTAAACGATTTACGTAAACACGTCTCGTATTCAGAAACGCAAAACGTCGGAATTTGTTCTGTATCAAATTGAAACTAGGCACCGAGTGACTGAAGATTTTGTCCTGATCTGGATTCGAACAGGATCGGTAGAGAAATTGCCTCTGGCTTCTGCCTCAGGTTCAATGGACGTTTGTTTGCAATCAAAAGTGGCTGTCATTGTAAAAGCATCACCCTCGAGTCCTCCACCGGCGATGGAGGGTTGCAACGTACGGGGGGTTTATTATAAAATTATCGATATATTGAAAAATATCTGCTGGTAGTCTTAGTCGACCTTGAGTTGGCTCTGTTTAAACGCGCGGTTATGCCGCCGGTATCATTTTGCATAAAAAAAATGGGTCTGAGCACTATGGGACTTAACTGCTGAGGTCATCAGCCCCTAGAACTTAAAACTAGTTAAACCTAACTAACCTAAGGACATCACGCACATACATGCTCGAGGCAGGATTCGAACCTGCGACCGTAGCGGTCGCTCGGCTCCAGACTGTAGCGCCTAGAACCGCACGGCCACTCCGGCCGGCTCATTTTGCATCGAAATTATCATTACACTATAATTATTAAACAAAAATATGGTGATTGCTAACTGCGAAATCAATAATGCGGTGATTAGCATATGATACCAAATTAAGATTTATTCAGAACAGGATGAGCAATATTTCTAGCATAACATGACAATCCTATACACTCGCTAACCTAACTAGGCTATCGTTGGCAAATGTATCCTCTTTTGCCAACTACTTAAGTCAACGCTGATCCCGCAAGTGACTCTATTGCAGTTCTGCCTGAACGGACACACGACTCAGAGAGCGCCAGTCAAAGAGATAGCGGAATACGAACTCATTTAGAATTACAGTGCCCTACTTTGGCTGATGATTGCTAATATCGCCGAAATTGTCCGTGATGATTACGACGGTCGGCCCAGCCAACGTCGTGATGCCGTCTTTCCCGTGAGCGCGCTTGGCTTTCATCTCCAGCGTGAACGTGGTTTGCGCCCGTAAACTCCTGTAGGTAAGTGTTCAATTGCGGAGTCCGTCACGAGTCAATAAATGGTTCAAATGGCTCTGAGCACTATGGGACTCAACTTCTGAGGTCCTTAGTCCCCTAGAACTTAGAACTAGTTAAACCTAACTAACTTAAGGACATCACACACATCCATGCCCGAGGCAGGATTCGAACCTGCGACCGTAGCGGTCTCGCGGTTCCAGATTGCAGCGCCTAGAACCGCACGGTCACTTCGGCCGGCGCACGAGTCAATACTCGAGCTACTTGCACATATGCCGAGAGTATTTGGTCGACTCAAGTGCACGGCAGCAAAGGTACACTTCAGATTGCATGTGAACACCACAAGTTAGTAGAAATGTGTTTCTCTTCTCAGAGGAACAGATAAAGCTACGTGTGTGGAGTCGTATGCGCTACACTATTCAGACTTGGAGAGTAACCACTGGACTCAATCGCGGTAACTTCTCCGAGCTACTCCTCTGCACGCTCTCCAAGCAGGGCAGCCAGACACCGCGACTGCTCTCCTCCACAGCCGACCCCACAGTCCTGCTCCAGAGTTTTTGCAAACCTGGCCGTTCTTCGCCGCGCGTTGCTAGCCAATCACGACACAGGCTTCCACGTATCCGTGTGCGTTTTTACCCAACCACGGCGCAGAATTCTCCCGTGGTTACTGTTGCCGCCAAACACTGCGCCAATCCCGCCACAGTCTTCCGCAAATTTTGCACTGTGGCGCGAATTCGTCTTTCTCTCTTTCGCATATAGCTCCTTCTCGCTTCTTGTTGTGATGGCCCAGCCTCTCCCAACGTCTTTGGTGGCCTGAAGTGCCAGCCGACAGAGGGGTCCGGCATCGGCCGTTAGTTTGACATGACACAAACACCTTCCTTAAGGGTTCCGGCCGTGTTCCAGCCTCTGAGCCCATCTCGTTAGTCTGACATGACACACACAACTTCCTTTCTGTGTCCATTCTCTCCTACCGGTGGGCCATTATCAATTACTATTCGGTGTATTAGTACTGATTTGGCATCATGTAAGGTCCAAATCTGCCACCTTACAGGGTGAAACTCGAGCAACCGAAACGTCAGAAAAATCGTCTGACAAAGAACCTGAGGCAGAAGCCGCAAGCCAATATGACAAGAAGTGGCCACGAAAACCTTAACAAATTTGTATCGAGCAGTCTGTTTCATCATTTTCTGTGGAATGGATGTATTTGTATTTCTGACGTTTTTCGATCAGTAATGTTTGACTTCAGTGAATAATCTGGCTTGAAGTGGACAGAGTAGGACATCTTCTTCTTTGGTAGTGCTGCAGCCCTCGGTGAATCTGGGCTTCTTAAACAATTTCTCCCACTCCCGGACTTGCTCACTGGTGAGATCCACAATTACGTCGTCAGTCCATCTTCTTCTAGGTCTCCCTTTTCGCCTAGCTGAATGGATCACACCTTTCATCGTTTTCTTTGGAATTCTATCTTCTTGCCATTTTCTCCAAGTGTCCTAGTCATCGTATTCGCTGCGGTTTCACAAATTTTACATGTACCTATCTTCTACTAACACTTTTAATTCGGCATTGTAGCGTACGCTCCAGCCTTCTTCCTCCCCTATTGGACCATACATTTTGCGTAGTATTTTCCGCTCAAAAGTTCTTAGTTCATTTTTCTCATGTTCTACCAACGTCCACTCCTCTGACCCGTATGTGATAACTGGACGGACTAGGGAGTTATATATTAGCAGTTTTGTTTTTCTTGTAAGTAGGCTATTTCTGAGAAGTAGTTATTTGGAAATTAAGCTCTGTTTCCTGCTTGTATTCTTTCCTTTATACCGTTTCCAATGCTATTATCATTTGTTGTTAGGGCTCCCAAGTAGTTAAAAGAGGACACACATTTGAAGCATTTCCCATTGATGTTTAGGTCTTTAGCTGTTCTTCTGGCCTCACTTTGTGACATTATCATACACTTTATTTAGTTTTCATTTACCATGAGGCCAATTTTTAAGGCTTTTGTTTCCATTTCCCGGTATATTTCTTCGAATGTATTGATACCTCTTCGTACTACAGCAATGTCGTCAGCATATGCACGTATCTGGCTAGTTCTCGTGTTTATTGTGCCTGTTTTGTTGATTTTATTTACTACACTACGCTGGGCGATATTGATAGGACAGTGGAAAGACTATCAGCTTGCTTAAACACTTTACTGAAGTGAAAGCTTTTACTGTTCTGCTAAGGACCCTTACTTTCGCTCTGTAGCCGCGCGGTCGTTTTCCCCTTGCCACGGTTCCCGCGGCTCCTCCCTCGGGCATGGGTCTGTGTGAGTGTGTGTGTTGCCCTTAGCGTAGGGCAGTTCAAGTTAGATGAGGCAGTGCGCAAGCTTAGTGACCGATGACCGCAGCAGTTTGCTCCCATTAGATCTCGCCACAAATTTGCAAATTTTTTTGCTCTTGTCACTGTCATTGTCGTTCTGATTACTCTTGTTGGTTTAGCACGTGTGCCAAATTCTTCCAGTGCTCTGTATGGTTCTTGCCAGTTTATGCTGTCAAAGGCTTGTTTGATGTGGATGGATAGGTAATGTAGATGGACAGGGTGGTGCATTGATCGTGACTGGGCCAAATATCTCACGAAAAAAGCGTCAAACGAAAAACATCTACAAAGAACGAAACTTGTCTAGCTTGAAGGGGGAAACCAGATGGCGCTGTGGTTGGCCCGCTAGATGGCGCTGCCATAGGTCTTACAGATATCGACTGCGTTTTTTAAAAATAGGAACCCACATTTTTTATTACATAGTCGTGTAGTACCTAAAGAAATATGAATCTTTTAGTTGGACCACTTTTTTCACTTTGTCATAGATGGCGCTGTAATAGTCACAAACGTATAAGTACGTGGCATCACGTAACATTCTGCCAGTGTGGACGGTATTTACTTCGTGAGACATTACCCATGTTAAAATGGACCGTTTACCAATTGCGGAAAAGGTCGATATCGTGTTGATGTATGGCCATTGAGATCAAAATTCCCAACGAGCGTGTGCTATGTATGCTGCTCGGTGTCCTGGACGACATCATCCAAGTGTCCGGATCGTTCGCCGGATGGTTACGTTATTTAAGGAAACAGGAAGTTTTCAGCCACATGTGAAACGTCGACCACGAGCTGCAACAAATGATGATGCCTAAGTATGTGTTTTAGCTGCTGTCGCGGCTAATCCGCAAATCAGTAGCAGACAAATTGTGCAAGAATCGGGAATCTCAAAAACGTCGGTGTTGAGAATGCTACATCAACATCGATTGCACCCGTACCATATTTTTATGCACCAGGAATTGCACGACGATGACTTTGAACGTCGTGTACAGTTCTGCCACTGGGGACAAGAGAAATCGTGCTGTGTTCAGCAAGTCGAAAATTCTCTGGGCTAGGCCCACGCCTTAGGAGAAGATTCACCGTATTACTTCCTGATAATAAACAACCTACAATGAGCTAGCCTAGCTAATACATTTCTGTAGTGTAAGAAGGTGTACACGTTGACCTGCGTGTGTTATTAGCCACCTGTGGTGTGTGATAGAAGGTGACGATGTCTCACGTGTTACTTAGTTAACGTTTGCCATGTCTCAGAGAGGGATTTAATTCCGTCGGAGGGTCTCCACGTCAGACTGCAGACCCCCCTGCAGAGCCTCCCCCCCGCCCTCAGTCCCCCTCCCCACGCATCCCACCCCCTCCCGCCCCCCAAAGCCAGGCTGCTCCACACGCAGCCCTCCTGCACACACACACCTCTCAGCTGCTACGTCTCCCAAACCGCCCGAAATGGAGCCGTTTCTCTCCAGTTGGGCCCTCACTATTTCCGAACGGCGCAGAATCGCAAATCACTGGCCCCATTGCGCAAGTGTCGACACCCGATAACGGCGACTCGCTTATCAGCTTTTCACAGGTCTGGAGTGTTGACTGCCAGGTGCCCAGTCACGTTTCCAGATGAGTGCCGGCCTATCAGCTTGAGATCAAGGTCTCTGCGACCTGCAAAGAATGCGCCTCTCTTTACGTATAAATAATGTAGAACGTTTTCACACCAAGTTCGAAATCTTAAGTATTTACCAATTTATTGTCGCATGTCATCCCACCCACGTATCGCAGCCCTAGAGCACCTCTCGTTTCTAGGAATGTGAAATGTCGGAAGGCTTCCACTGACCTTTCCCACGTTGGAGGTGCGAGACTGAACACGTGCCGGCCGGACTGGCCGAGCGGTTCTAGGCGCTACAGTCTGGAACTCCGCGACCGCTACGGTCGTAGGTTCGAATCCTGCCTCGGGCATGGAGGTGTGTGATGTGCTTAGGTTAGTTAGGTTTAAGTAGTTCTAAGTTCTAGGGGACTGATGACCTCAGAAGTTAAGTCCCATGGTACTCACAGCCATTTGAACCATTTTCTCTAATAACTTTAAATTCGCCCCTCGAAGTGATCGAGAGGCAAAATTCGGAATGAAAAGTGCTTGAAAGTGCTATGGTTTCCCGCGTCTATCCGCTATGTAGGTCACAGCATACACCTACATCCACACTGATACTCCGCAATCCAACGTACGGTGCGTGGCGGAGGGTACTATGTACCACTACTTGTCGTTTCCTTCCCAGTTCCACTCGCACAGAGAGCGAGGGAAACACGACTGCCTGTATGCCTCCGTGTGAGCCCTGACTTCTCGTAATTTATCTTTGTTGCCCTTACGTGCAGTGGGTACTGGTGGCTCTAGAATCGATAGGCAGGCAGCTTCAAATACCGGTCCTCCAAATAGTATTTCTCGAAAATGACGTCGCTTTCCCTCCTGGGATTCCCATTTGTGTCCCCGGAGCATCTCCGTAACACGTGTAGTTCGAGCCCAGCGGTGACAAACCTAGCAGCCCGCCTCTGAATTGCTTCCATGTCTTCTTTCAGTCCGACCTGGTAGGGATCCCAAAGCCTCCAGCAGTACACAAGTGTACGTCGCACCAGCGTCCTGTTTGCGACATTGACTGTGGGTACTCAAGTCTTCACGTCTCAAAATCCAGTCGCGAAAACCCAGACAGAGGGTTTTTGTCTTCCTTCCTGACGTCTTCACAGTAACTGCACAGGCCGCGAGTCTGGGTTTCGATGCTTTCGACGCGGTACGCCGAATGAAACAGACGTGCGAGGCAGGACACATTTGTATATCTCATGCAAGAACTGTCAAATATAAACGTACCTCAGCGGGCCGTACATTTATTACAAATTAGACCATTTCGAGAAATTTCGCGTAAGTAAACAGGGTGGTCCAATGATAGTGACCGCGCCAAATATCTCACGAAATACGCATCAAACGAAAAAACTACAAAGAAGGAAACTCGCCTAGCTTGAAGGCGGAAACCAGTTGGTGCTATGGTTGGCCCGCTAGATGGCGCTGCCATAGGTCAAACGGATATCAACTGTGCTTTTTAAAATAGGAACCCCCTTTTTTATTACATCTTCGTGTAGTACGTAAAGAAATATGAATGTTTTGGTTGGACCACTGTTTTCGCTCTGTGATAGGTGGCGCTCTAATAGTCACAAACGTATAAGTACGTGGTATCACGTAACATTCCGCCAGTGCGGACGGTATTTGCTTCGTCATACATTACACTTGTTAAAATGAACCGTTTACCAATTGCGGAAAAGGGTAATACGGTGTTGATGTATGGCTGTTGTGAGCAAAATGCCCAACAGGCGTGTGCTATGTATGCTGCTCGGTATCCTGGACGACATCATCCAAGTATCCGGACCATTTCACCGGATAGTTACGTTATTGAAGGAAAGAGGGAGTGTTCAGCCACATGTGAAACGTCAACCATCACCTGGAACAAATGATGATGCCCAAGTAGGTGTTTTAGCTGCTGTCGCGGCTAATCCGCGCATCAGTAGCAGACAAATAGCGCGAGAAACGGGAATCTCAAAAACGTCGGCGTTGAGAATGCTACATCAACATCGATTGCACCCGTACCATATTTCTATGCACCAGGAATGGCATGGCGACGACTTTGAACGTGGTCTACAGTTCTGCCACCGGGCACAAGAGGAATTACGGGACGATGACAGATTTTTTGCACGCGTTCTATTTAGCGACGAAGCGTCGTTCACCAACAGCGGTAACGTAAACCGGCATAATATGCACTATTGGGCAACGGAAAATCCACGATGGCTGCGACAAGTGGAACATCAGTGACCTTGGCGGGTTAATGTATGGTGCGGCATTATGGGAGGAAGGATAATTGGACCCCATTTTATCGATGGCAATCTAAATGGTGCAGTGTATGCTGATTTCCTATGAAATGTTCTACCGATGTTACTACAAGATGTTTCACTGTGTGACAGAATGGCGATGTACTGCCAACTTGATGTATGTCCGGCACATAGCTCGCGTGCGGTTCAAGCGGTACCGAATAGCATATTTCATGACAGGTGGATTGATCGTCGAAGCACCATACCATGGCTCGCACGTTCACCGGATCTGACGTCCCCGGATTTCATTTTGTGGGGGAAGTTGAAGGATATTTGCTATCGTGATCCACCGAAAACGTCTGACAACATGCGTCAGGGCATTGTCAATGCATGTGCGAACATTACGGAAGGATAACTACTCGCTGTTGAGAGGAATGTCGTTACACGTATTGCCAAATGCATTGAGGTTGACGGACATCATTTTGAGAATCTATTGCATTAATGTGGTATTTAAAAGTAATCAAGCTGTAACATCATGCGTTCTCAGAAATGATCACAAAGGTACATGTATCACATAGGAACAACCGAAATAAAATGTTCAAACGTACTTACGTCCGGTATTTTAATTTAAAAAGCCTACCTGTTACGAACTGTTCGTCTAAAATTGTGAGCCATATGTTTGTGACTATTACAGCGCCACCTATCACAAAGCGAAAAAAGTGGTCCAACTGAAACATTCATATTTGTTTACGTACTACACGAATATGTAATAAAAATGGGGGTTCCTATACGCAGTTGATATCCGTTTGGCCTATGCCAGCGCCATCTAGCGGGCCAACCATAGCGCCTTCTGGTTTCCTCCTTCAAGCTAGACAAGTCTCATTCTTTGTAGTTTTTTCGTTTGATGCTTACTGCGTAAGGTATTTGGCCCGGTCACTGTATCAGTGGACCACCCTGTATATATATATATAGCAGTCCCAGTGAGTGCGTACCGCGTGCAACGGGGAAGGGCGTTCGGCGAGTGGGAAGTGCGAGCGGCCCAGCTGGGAGCTGGCGGGTGGCGGCTGTGTGCCAGCAGGGTCCCCCCCGTGGGCCAGGAGAGCAGGGGGCAGCCCCCCCCCCCCCCACCGTGTCACTCAGGGGGGATGCTAAGTTCACCCAACCTGGATATGATGTGACGTCATTATGACGTATATACGCTTTAGTCGATTAACACACCTATCGACTTTTACGAACGTTCCAGATTCTAAACTGTCGTCAGCTAGTGGTTTGTTTTGACACGTGCGATTCTGAAAACAGCTCAGTGTGGCAGCGTATATGTGTTCCGCCAAAATAAAATTAAAAGAGCTGGATATTAATAGAAATATCCCCTGACCGTGGCCTTGAAAACACCACGGACAACACGTTTCGTAAAAAGATGAAGTCTTCTTATGTCCCGACCAGATTAGATTGTGTGATTGTTGTATTGAATGCTTACGCCGAAAATAATATTTATTTATCATCAACATTTTAGTATGGTTTCATACAATTGGTCTTGTCAGTACATATTAGATTGTAGCAGCATACTCTTGCTGACTTTTTTTTCTTAGTTTATATAGCTGAAATAGAACGCGTGCAAGTTTGTTAGCTAAGTAATTTACATGTCCTTCCCAACAGAGTCTTTTATCAACAATAATTCCAAGTAATTTTACACTCGGACCGCAGAGACGGGTACCTTAGTGTCCAGTAATCACTGGTGTGTAGAATGATCGAATTTCGAACTTAAAAAGAAAAATATGAGGCATTGTTGAAGAAAAATCGTCGACCGGAGACGAAATACGAGGGGAAGTGGATTTCTCAATGTAATCTTAACCAAAGGTTAGTGTCTAGTACTGATTGACGTATGAAATGATTGAATGCAGTGTCAAAGCATTCCATGGTGGTATGATAAACCAGACGTACTGTATACTATGTCATGTATACAACCACAATAGTTTTAGCATGTACCTGGCCATGTCAATGTGCTTTATGTCAGCAGTACAATTTCCTAAGACAAGATTATGCAAAATACGAATTGCATCACAACATGAGCGGATAGCCACAATAATTAGAGACGAAGAAATGAAAAACATCGCACAGGACACAAACACAGTACAATACACGAATTAAACGTAAGGAACGCAAAACACATTTAAACGAATGGCGCAGAGCACAGCGCTACCCTGTCACAACCTCTCGAAAGTTCACAAAAGTCGATATACGGTTTCTATCGTTTTCGATGTAGCGTGTGTTAAGTCATAATGACGTCACATCGTATCCAAGTCCGGTGAACTTGGCACCCTCCGTCGCTCAGCTGCACCCTGTGTGCCAGGCTGCCCAGGCGGCAAAGTGAGCGCAGCGACCAACTATACGGCGAGTGCCATTTGGAAACACTCGAGTGAAGGTCACGGCAACACTGAAAAAGGGTAAAATTCTCCAAAAAATGTATCCAGCTACAGGAAGTACAGCTACCACTTTGGCACGCCACGTACAATCTGTAGACACTGCTGGATATGGAGAAACAGACAGCTCAAGCACCAAGTCACGCGCCGGCCGCGGCGGTCTAGCGGTTCTAGGCGCTCAGTCCGGAACCGCGCGACTGCTACGGTCGCAGGTTCGAATCCTGCCTCGGGCATGGATGTGTGTGATGTCCTTAGGTTAGTTAGGTTTAAGTAGTTCTAAGTTCTAGGGGACTGATGACCACAGATGTCAAGTCCCATATTGCTCAGAGCCGCCACGAAGTCACGCTTCCGCGTCCTCCAGCTCAGCTACACTACGGGGAACTAAAGAACTGGTAATTCGATTACATTTTTCGGTAAGGAACGAACAGCAGTATACGATGAACGTAAATCAAAAGATATTGACTACCTTATTGCTGAACTGACTGCCATTAATTTTGCGAAAGATGTCGGCTTGTAACGCTTAAAAGAATTAAAGACGCCATGCTATCAGTTTGCAGTATGCCATTCGTTTTTGTTTTGCATTACACCTTACAGTCGTCAGTTACATAAATAGCTTAGAATAAAACCAAATTTTTATTTAAATAAATAACCAGAGTATTTCATATACTGGGCTTCGTTAATCATAAGTGATAATTGCGTAAACTACTTTCCATCACAATTCTTAAGCAACCTCCGACCCCGACTTTGATTCCGATGAAACCACCTGCGCCATTTATCGGCAGTGACCTGCCGGCTGCTGGTTACAGAAGCGGCAAACGGCCAGTGGCTGTGAGGTGCGGTCGCTTCTCAGGGAGCGGTCCCCGGTTTGAATCCCACTGTGGCCACTTGTTACCTCGTTATTCTTTTTCCCCGTTTCTTCGAATTACACGTAGGAGGCATATTAACTTCAAAGAGCTAGCTGGTACTGATACTTCAACGACTTAATTCACGACGTTAAAAATTTTTGTTTTTCGTTTGATTTTGATTTGTTTAAAATCGCGCCTCACACTCATTCAACGTCATTTGCTAGACAAAAAAAATTTACAATCAAACACGCCTACACAGCTACAGAGTTTACAGCGCACAGAAGCTTCGGCAAACTTTTCCACGTACTGCTGTCCTTGTGGCGCGAGCAAAGGTCCCTTAAGATAAAATTCCACCTTCCTGGTACTCGACATACTTGATCGATGGCCCGATAAAGTTGGCGTGCACTTGTTCTGATTGCCACAGAGAGCTGATACAAGTCACGTACAAACACTCCAGAGATGTGACGTGTACTAGGTAGATACGTGGGAAATCCTGCGAAGAGCGTCGAATTTTTTGTACTTTAAACGAGCCGAGTGTTGAACACAGGCAACAACGCAACACTTGGTCGAGCTACGGGCCACTCATGACACTGGAATAGAAATACTTCGAGCTTGTATGAGTTACACGATTTTTTCTGTTTATTGTGACCTGCACCAGAGTTGATGAAAAGGAAACGAGAAATGGCAGAAAATGTTTTGGCGAACTCGCAGCAGTTCGATTTGTTGTCGAGCAATTTGTGAATAACTGCAAAGAATCGTATCGTCCAAGTGAAGTTCAGAGAAAACTGTGGGTTCATTCAGTACTGGCCGAACTCGCCTGCCAAGTGTGCCCTGAAGGTGTTTGTTTGCTTTCCGTGACGCAAAATCCTTTTACACAGGTAACGTGCGAAGTTATAGCGTATACAGTCAGGACAGTACATTAAGTCAGGTACACCGACATAAACTGTACATGCATAGTTGGATAACGTAATACGAAAAAGAGATATTTCGCTTGTGAAAACTTTTACTCTAGTGCTGATTGTTTGCTGAAGCAGAAACTGACACTCAAAGGATCTGTGAATAAGAGCAAGCAAAGCCGTCCGGTTCTCTGCTTTTGGATTTCGAAATGTTATTGTTGTTGCATCCTATTTACCAAAGAATGGGAAGTGGGTTTTGCTGCTATCAACAATGTAGAGTGATGTATTTTGGATCGAGAAACACGCAGAAGTCGGACTTAATAAATTTTTTTAATACCGCCAAAGGTGCCGTGGACACAGTTCTCCAGAAGCCAGTAATTATTCCATTTCCAGAAGAACCAGAAGATGGACCTCATTTTTTTTTCCAGATATTCAACACAGCAGGAATCAGTGGCCAGATCACATACAGTTTTCCACGTCCAGGTGTCACTGAGAATTCTGAAAACCTCTGAGTTTGGGATTACTGGAGCTCCGTCTACCCTCACGAGCCTAAATCAGATGCCAACCTAGGAGTGTAAAGGAATCCTTAAGGTTCCTTAGATACAAATGAAATGCTATGTCCGTTGAAGAAACACCACGAAAAGTCAAGGCCCGCTGCTACCTTTGTGGAAGGATGAAGATTAGGGTAACGAGCGTTGCAGGTATTGAATGATGGCGCAAATAAGAAGCACATTCGTTTGAAAGAATCACTTACTGGCGAGAAGCTGGTAGCCAGTTCGTATATGGATAGAAGTTGTTGAAGGTTTTATTCGTACGTGTGCTTATTATGTGAAATTTTACTGAAATCAATCCTATGGATTATTTCACCGTAGATGGGGGTGGCACTTGATATCGTGGTGTGGTGTGGAAATGTGCGTCGAATTCAACTGAATCGATGAACGAGTACGAATTGTGGAGTACTGCAAACGTCTACTTCAATCTGAGACGCGACATTTAGTCTATTTACTATGCCTTTAATTCGTAAATATGTTGTTCGACGTAGTTTTAAGATATTGCTCTGACATATTTGTGCATGTTTAGTTTAGGATGCCAAATACGCACCGCATATACTGACCCTGCCAACGCACAGAATGTTACACTTTTGATTTTGTTATATTTTGCTGATTACTATGTGGCTGTATTCGTTAAGCTGTTTTAATTCGCGGTGCTGCTTCGATTATCTTGTTCACTTCCTGAAACACAAGGAGATGCGCGCGACTGCAAACGAACGGCCACAGCGGAGGCGTAATGAGATACACGGAGTGTACTCGTAGCTGCCGGTACGGAACACTCGTCAGCTGTGTAATAGACTGACGACAGTGAGGATATCTGCCGCGCCGGGACTCGAACCCGGGTCCGCAGCTTTACACCAGCGCCGCCACTTTGGCCGCCCGTGCGCTGCGCACGGCCACACCCGAACTTCCGTATCATACGTCGTCGTTCCTGCGCCACAACCTGTGCTGGTAGACACATTGCGTAAGTTTCCCATACAGGAGGGGAGAGGGACGTTTGAATGCAAAGTCGCTGCCAGGTGTTGGCGTGCGAATGCGATCCTGCAGCGGCTGTGTTTTGGAGAAGAACGGTGCAACGTTCTTTTGGACGTACGTGCGTCTCCGAAGAAACATTCGCTCTTCCTAACTGCACAGGCGTATGTATCTGCAATTGTTGTAATATTTGACGGCACGAAGAGGATGAGAATGATGTAGTCAGAATTTCAGTGTTATTTAAGTATCAAAAGATGTAAATTAGGCTGGCGAGACTGCGAAACTCGTTACGTGATGTACAAGTTGAACTTTTCACGGAGGAACGAAGCGGGACTATAAAAGGGCGGCAGCCGTCCTGCTGAAGGGCGGTGTTAGACTGTGCAGGGCAGCGCTGGTCAGAAACAGTTTCAGCCTCGAGAAGTAATTATTTCAGCAGCAGTTATTTCGCAGGATGTAATTATCGCCCACTTGACCAGGAATATCTCTGGTTAAAGGACGTACACTGTTCAAAATAAACTTTGTTGTATTTTTAATACTTTCTTTACACAGCACAAATAAATAAAACTTTAACTGCAGTTTCAGTGAAAACGGCAGAAATCAAATCAGTAAACGTAAATTAGCAACAAAAGCAGGAACCAGCAAGCGAGCAACAAACGAGATCTAAATGGTTCAAATGGCTCTGAGCACTATGGGTCTCAACATCTTAGGTCATAAGTCCCCTAGAACTTAGAACTACTTGAACCTAACTAACCTAAGGACATCACACACACCCATGCCCGAGGCAGGATTCGAACCTGCGACCGTAGCAGTCGCGAAAAGAGATCTAACAATGTCGTGTAGTAGACTGTATATACCGAAACAATCTACAGCACAACATTCTTTTATCCCTTTACTTGCTACTCTTAGAGATCACTTTGTGTTTAAATAATATTGAACCTAAAAAATAATAAAGGCACATTAAAATATGTCACCTACAACTGACGGAAAACGAGAGGGACTACACATCTTGCAGGTTCCCGTAAGAGTTCCAGCCTGGTGTCTATTCGAACTGAAGACATCACCGGCCGTTTCGCCTTAACTTCGTATATGTGGTGTCTGTTCTTTCGGAAAACGTGTCCTGGCAAGCAGGAGACTTTGGTTCGAATATCTGCCCGGCAAAAATTTTGAACATTCTACATTGATTTAAATCAATGCCCACTCGCAGACAATACTTGCAGTTCATTCGTGAGTTTCTAAATGTAGTTGTCCTATTATTGAAGTAAGATCCAGTTGCTGCTGATGATGATGAGCGTTTGGCGTCATTGGCCGGGAGGCCCCTCGCGGGGCAGGTCCGGCCGCCTTGGCGCAGGTCTTATTACATTCGGCGCCACATTGGGCGACCTGCACGCCGGATGGGGATGAAATGATGATGAACACAACACAACACCCAGTCCCTGAGCGGAGAAAATCTCCGACCCAGCCGGGAATCGAACCCGGGCCCAGAGGACGGCAATCCGTCACGCTGACCACTCAGCTACTGGGGCGGACATCCAGTTGCTAAAAGCCTGTTATTCGAGGCAATTATACAAAGTAAAAAGAAAAAAAGAAAAGTATTACCTTTTGGTCGAAACTCATTATAAATAAATTAATAAACATATATGCACTTCAAGTTAAAGAAGAGATCGTGAAATATATCCAGACGGCGAAATCTTTCAGCTTCAATGCGGATTCCTGCCAAGATGTTGGCGTTGTTGATCAGGCTGTAATTTCCGTGCGCTATCTTACCAAAGGAATCCCACAGGAACGGGCGATCAGTATGTTCCCTGTTCGGAAATCGATAGCAGAAGCTTACCGAGCTCTTGTAACTTACGAATTAGCCCAGTGAGGCTTAAATTTTCCAGATCTAATTAGCGTATCTTTTGATGGTGCTCGAAAGATGACAGCAAGTATACTGGTCTTCAGCGGCACTGAAGGAAGAAGTATCAGAATTAATTCTCGCGCCTTGTTGGGCGCATGTATGTTTTAAATTTAGTGCTGCGAGGCGTGACTCCAAGCCGCGCTGAACCAAAGAGTTTGTTTGGGTGCTTGGAGTCTACCAGTGTATTTATGCACGAATTATTTAAGCGCACATCTGTATGGGTGGACAAAATTTTGGAATTAACAACTGGTCAACAAAAACTGACACGATTACAGAGCATCGGAAAACGGGACTGTCGGCTCTATACAGAGGCTTGGCCACTATTAAGGAGAAAACTCGACACGTCGCGTTGATAAAAAAAGTTTTGACTGTCATATCTTCGAGAATGGAGTTCGAGTTAAAGATTTCGTTGCAAGCGCAGGCATTGATGAATTCATTTTTGAAATCGGAAACCATCCTGACAACCTTTACATTCAACAAAATTTTTGACATACCAACCCCGGTAAGCCAGTATCCCCAAACCGCAACAGTAGACTATCGTAAAGCTTCGGGTCTTATCAAATGTTTGGAGATCAGTTTAAAGAAACCAATTAGATAATTTTGAGGACGTTTCCAGACCTCCAACTCTGTTTGTATCCCAGTTCAAGGATTAATGCAAGCCAAAAATACTGATATCGACAAACGGAGCACGCTGCCATTATGAAGAATGTCTTAAAAAACCGAAAACCACGGTGAGTTATGCTAGAACGAAGTGGCATTACTGTCTGCGGATCCAAATAGATTCTGTTCTGTTTCCGTCTACAGAGTCACTGTTAACGCAGATTTAGTTAAATCAGATGCAAAATTCAATTGCTGCGAACATTTAGTGAAGGATTTCGCGCCCTTGGATCCGGAAAACTTCAATGAAATCAACAAACATGGGATTCCTAATGCTGCATTAAAGTCTCTCGCATCTGCTGCAAATGCCGATCGAGAATTTCTGTGAAAAGAACTATAATATTTCGCCAAAAGTTTTAATGAACCTTCTGAAACTCTTTGGGGTCAACAGGTTCCGCCCATGCAACAAACCGTGAATGGTTCATATTCTCAGAGGAACAAGGCTTGGACCAAACTGCAAAGCACGCCATTTGTTTTTCCCGAAGCGGCTCTGACGCCTGGCGAAGTTGCGTACGACGTGCATGTAAACTTTTGCCACAGTATGACACAGCACAGCGGTACGTTCTGCAACCTGTACGTTGCTTTACTGTGTAATGCTGACAATTTCGTTGACGCAAGTGACTTCTGACACACGATTTTCAGAGCACTGAAGCGCTTTAAGACGAGATTTAGGTCTTTACTGGGGCGAGTGTTGGATTCGTTGATTATTTGAAACACAGAATTAGATCTGATCAAGGATAATGGGAATCGAATCTTTCAGGATCGAGTTGTTGACAGCTTAATTGAAACTTCTGCTCATTTAAAGAAATTATTTTTCATTGGCTAGCTTTTGAGTTGATACAAGTAGTTGGAACTAAATTTACCTAATAACACATATAAACCACTGAAAGTTAATATTTTGCTCATGTTATAGTATCGCACCTACCCTTACCCCAGGCTTGCGGGGAATCACCCGGGTCCTTCCAGCCCAGGATGTGATGACCAACAAGACAAAAAGAAAGATCTAAATGTGGTCTGTAAGTGATTATCCAGCAATACAAAGCTAATATTGTGGTAACTGCAGTGCATTATGCAGTAAACAAGACTACATTATCGTATAACCGTCTGTGCACCACTAAGTAAGATTGCATTGCGATGATTGTGTGGCAATAACAGTACGGTATTTCTTGATCTCACGTTAGCGACGTACAAGTTTTACGTTCCGATACTGAGAAGCTGTTTCAACAGTGGATGCTATGAAATAATACTGATGAACATAACTGAAGCCCTACCGTGGGACGTAACATTTGCTTCACGCAGAAAGGAATGAAATTAAAAAAGTAAAGTTTCTCGAACTTGAAAATAAAACGATGCGTGAAACCACCAAATTTGCCGAGGTGCAAGAGGTGGTTATAAATTTTAATGAATTGCTTTAAATAGCTGATTTCACATTTAAATGAGGGGATTGTCCATGTTGATGCGGCGCGTCGCACTGGAGAGAGAATTTCCAGTTGAGGATGAGATTAGTAATATCGCTGGGTGTGTTGATCTAAACACTGCAGAGCAAGATAGTGGTCATAGCTTCGGTGTCTGGAGAAAATCGAGAACTGTAGTGAACGTAGTGAAGCCTAAAGGATTCTGTCACAGGGAGACAATTTTTAGTGCCTTTAGTGCTGGGATGACAGTATAGCCGTGAGCGACGGGCACAGGAAGATGGGGGCGAGTGTAACCTGGAGGGCGGCGGGAGGCAGCGGCTGCGGGAGGCACTCCCCACTGCGGGCGACGTGCAGTGAAGGCAGAGAAGGGAGGGGAGCGTCATTCGTGTCACGAAATTAACCTGCTTACGATTCCGGGAATCGGAAAAAAAACATATCGCAGAACACTGCTGATAATCTTAAGTCATGTATGGTTAAGGTGGCCTTTCGATAGAATATCTTACAGAAGGAACAACTTTAATAAATCACGGGTATACCAGACTTGATGTTAAGCTTTCTGAAATGTTGCTTTTTGGAATATTCAATTGACAATGTCCCAATTTTTAATTAAGGCTGAAATACACTAAGAATTTACTTTTTCTGTGTAAGTAAATGTGTAAAGTAAAAAAAAGTCACGATTTTATGTAAGGAATGTATTTTTTTGCTGTTCTTGTAGACAAAGTTCCAGAGAAATGTTTATCTATCGAAACTTGTAAAGCAAGTTGAAGGCACTCGCCGTAATTGGTTTTTGGATTACATAAAAGCAGGGCCGCGCGGGATAAGCCGAGCGGTCTCAGGCGCTGCAGTCGTGGACTGTGCGGCTGGTCCAGGCGGAGGTTCGAGTCCTCCCCCGGGGATGTGTGTGTGTGTTTGTCCTTAGGATAATTTAGGTTAAGTAGTGTGTAAGCTTAGGGACTGACGACCTTAGCAGTTAAGTCCCATAAGATTTCACGCACATTTGAACATAAAAGCAGGATCTGTGAGCCCTCTCTCTCTCGTTTGTTTTCGACGGCTGTTTCGAAAATGTAAGTGTCGCTCTGTAGCGTTTGGCAAATAATTACGCTAATTTAATTTCAAAAGCCGTGTTTTAATTAAGACTGTACTTTCCTTTATCATTAATTCCACATATCAAATTATTATGCCACATTTTAGAAATCTGTGTTCAGTCGGCTACTACTTTAGAAAATTTTTTTTTTCAGCGTCCCTGAAATCTATTTTACCAGTCTTTCTTATCAGTATCCGAGCAGTGTAATTACGCAGACTGCCTAATTTTTAGATCGATCACTGCCCTCTAAACAATGCCGTCGGCCTACGTTCTCGTCGGTCTGATGCTGGTTGGCGGAATGTATAATTTCGTTATCCACAAGTAAAAATTTTCTATGCATCATTTTATCATTTTAGAAGCTTGCCACCAGTAAAAGCAATAAATTTAATATTACATTCTTTCTTAAATGGCAGTAATATTAAAATGCGATGCTGAGTACGTTCCAGAGCCTGGGTGAACCTTTTAAAACATGCACGACAAGCTTCAAGGAGCTCTCTAACTGTGACAAGTCATACATACGTCACTAAACACACGTACACAACAGGCTGTCCTTTCTGACTCATCGAAAAAAACTTTGACAGATTCAAGGGTGCGACGTAACAGGTGCAAGCAGCAGATGTAGGAGGAATTAAAGATTGCGAACCAGAGCAGGCGGTTTGACGACGTGCTGAATGGACAAACGGAGGACTGTGGCGACAGACTGCCGCACAGCTGTGCTGGTGTACCACGGGTACTCTGAAGTCTGGTGGCAGGTGGCCGACGTCTGCTGAGAGGGAGTTGGAGACTGGACAGCAGGGCTGGCCAAACACGACACTCGTTTTGTCGATAGTCTGCAGTGGCCACGTGTCTTCTGACCAGTACCGTACGAGTGTAAGCATTAGGAGAGAAACTACGAACTGTGTGAGCTGTACGGCCACAACGACAAACTGACGCTCCGCTAGAAGATTTGACAGTTGCATTGTGGCCGAGCGGTTCCAGGCGCTTCAGTCTGGAACCGCGCGACCGCTGCGGTCGCAGGATCGAATCTTGCCTCGGGCAACGATGTGTGTGATGTCCTTAGGTTAGTTAGGTTTAAGTAGTTCTAAGTTCTAGGGGAGTGATTACGTCAGATGTTAAGTCCCATAGTGCTCTGAGCCATTTGAATCATTTTTGACAATTGCATGGAAGACAGGAGGAAACAATACCAAATGCTCCCGCCACAGAAACTGCTATTTTGTATGAACAAATCCGCAGTTAAAAATAGTCGTAGGATATGTCTGGAGATATAAGTATTTATGTAACCGTGAGACGAAAACTTCGTCATCCTTCTTAACGGAAGATTTCGTTAGCCCAAAGAATAAATTGTGTTCTCGACGTTTATTTCAAACAAGACTGTTTTAGGCGCGACACTTATGACATTTGAAGGTGGCTTAGAAAATGATAATGCTATTCGGCGTCAAATAAAGTTTTTTCGGAGAGCACGGCCTACACAGCAATGAGGAGTGTCTCCTTACTGGTTTGACGGGAATCATTCTGGTCGACACGCCGCCAGCTTCATGAAGTGACCTAAATCGCTTCCAGAAGTTCGCTGTCCAGAGTGTGACATCCACGAAGAACATGAAGGCCACTCATGACGTCAGACTGCCACCCCGTGACGTGAGTGTACTGTCCTCTGGATGACAAGGCCTTCACATTTAGTGCTGACGCCACCTTCTGAGAGCTGCAGAAACCAAACTACTGTGTGCAGGGGCTTACTGGCCTTACCGTGTCACTGGCCGGAGTATTTTCCATGTTTTGCAGCATTGACATGATTTTCACTATTTTTTGTGCTTCAAATGGTATCCCATGTCAACACTCAGTTCTAAAGTACGATGCAAACAATTAGTCGGTCATGTTTTGGAGTTTATGGAGTGATGCTAGTTGCAGAATTTTAATGATGAACGTTATCGGAGAAAACTGGATGGAACGCCTTTTTGTTGGAGCTGAACACAGTGCATGTGGTTCAGTCCGAGGTGGTTCTCAATCCCTGTACGCACACTACGTGCCCACCTAGGCTGCGCCCCTCTGCCCCTGTGGCTGTGTCCAGACAGGCATCCAGCAGCTCGCCGTGGCGAAGACTCTCTGCCGCTCTGGAGTCGAGGGAATGTTTACACGAAATGAGAATAAATGAATCGACGCTGCTATTGTGACGTGGCTGCGTCAACAGCACCCTCGCTACTGCACCGTTTCGCCGTAAGGTATGACACGCCTAACTGATTACCCAACTGTGTTTCAGTTTAATCTTGTATCTCGAGTACTAAACGATAACATGTCAGGCCCTAGATGAAAGTGTTAATCGCTATGGATCTTCATACTGATCGATTTTATATCTTGTTTACTTGTTCACGTGCAGCAGAAATATGGCAGATATCTTAACACAAAACACACTGCAGGACGATGACGTGAACTCAGGGTGTGGCCACTTCCGAAGCGATCTTGCGGAGGTAGTCTTCTGGGACACGAAGATACTACGTAGAGAACACGACCCAACACCCATCTTGCGAGAGGCACTAGAACAGTAGAGGTGGTCCAGTGGTGTGCAAGAAAACAGTGCGAGCCTTTAAACTGCAAATGTCGCACCGCTTACCGCTTTTACTGTCAGCAGAGATAAGACACTGGCGCCCTCCGAACAAAGAACGAATAATTGAAAAAGCGTCATGCCGATATCTGTGTCGGCAAATAGTTCCACATTAGTTCTGCATTTGGATCTCTGAGAGGGGCTGCTCTGAGGGTGTGCTAACAATGAAAAACAGAGTGTGCGGTTCCCCACGACGTGATGTCCTATGTCGGCAGTTTATGCCGCTGAAGTGCTTCTGGGTTTCAGCATCTGTGTGACACAGTAATGAATTAAGGTGCATTGCTGTACTGGAAGAACAGAAGAAAATGTCCCATTGAACTTCTGAGAAGTGCGGCAGAAACAGCAGGATTAATTTTCCACGGTTCACCGTTGCCTCATCAAACACCAGATGTTTCCATAGCTTACGTTTCGCCGAAACATGGTACCCAACTGCTGATGCTTGTCGCTGCACAGGAGAACTGGGGCGTGCGTAAGAGTGTGGCGCTGTGTAACCCGGCCAGAGACAAAGTGGGCGTGTCCACCTGGGAGAACACGCCGAGTTAATGAAGTGCTGGCGGCCTCAGAAGAAGTGGGTGTATTCTACTCACTGTACAGTTCCCCGAGGGCAGTAACGTTTAGGTTAAGACTGTGCGTCGGTGCTGTCACTGCTCTGCAAGCTGAGCAACGTCTGGGCACTTCATGATGTTTAACGAGGAAAGTGAATAAAGGAGCAGTGTTCTACTGGAAAACACGTACCCGACTCACACGACTATAGTTGGTAGTGACTTAAATTTATCCTCGATATGTTGACGAAAGTACATGTTTAAATCCGGAGGTAAACACAGAGCATCTGCCGATATTGTGCTAAACGCGTTCTCTTACAATTATTTCGAACAATTAGTTCATACGCCAACTCTAATGGTAAACAGTTGTACAGACAAAGTTGGCCTCTTAGCAACAAATAATTACATTAATGAGCGTCAAAACCGATACACGGATTAGGTAACAGAAGGTTGTCGTAGCTCCGAAATCCCCCAAAATAAACGGAAAACTTATCTATTCAAAGCAGCAGATAAAAATTTCCTTGACGCCTTTCTCAGAGACAATCTCCACCCTTCCAAATTAATACTGCAAATGTACACCACATTTGACTTGATTCAAATAAATAGTGTCGACAGAAATTGAGAAATTTATAGCAAATAAATTAACAAGAGGCGGAACTGGGATCGCAAAACAGTTCAGAAGACTGTCGCAGAAACAACGAAAAAAGCAGACCAAATTTAAACGAACGCAAAATTGCCAAGATTGGCG
>NW_026046930.1:0-37092 GCF_023864275.1 Schistocerca cancellata
GCCATGGCTGCAGCCAACCAAATTCTACTGCACAATCACTGCATGAAGGAGATTTACCACCAGTAGCCTTTAGATGAAACATGTAAGCTACATAAAGGTTCAACAAAACCTCAACACCAGGGACTGCATTAGCTACCATACAAATAGCTACAAGCACTTACCTTTCTTTCAATCACTCTGCTCTGCACACTACAGCACATGTATGTATTCTCAAAATGAGGCAAAGCCTTGCACAACATTACAGTTCTTCCTGTCCCATGTAACACACACCACATAGGATACTGTATTCAATGTGAGTGCCCTTACTAGGCACTGTGCAGCCTAACACATCAATCATCTCAAGTCAACAAACTCATTGCCCAATATTATCAACAGCAGTTCCATGGTCATAAGTTCTAATTATCAAGGTGTACACACAGCAGTGTCCAAAAAGGATCAAACATCCATATAATGATCAGGACACAAACACAAATTATAACACTGGCAGTGCTGTGAAAATGATTTAAGTACAACACTGGCCTCCCACACACTCACCAACTCTCACTGTACTGCCCTAGTCTCCTCCACTAAATTCTGACAGAAGTTTTGTCAAATCCTACATTTATCAGTAACCACTGCATGTGTGTACCACTAGTATGCTATGGAGCAAGAATTGCCACTGGACAGAACCACATTTCAACTGTCCACATTGGCATCTTTATTCACACATAGCAGTTGCACAACATCTTACACTGAGGAGAATGTTTCTCACCAGCTGTCAAAGACATGTACACAATTCATCAGTGAACACAGCCTAGTCTGTGTACATGGTCCCTAACAACCATCAGCCAAACACTTCCACAAGTGCAGAATGTGTTCACAGATAAACACAGCTTGAAGCATTGTTTCCATGAGACTTACACCCCCTGAGGAGCTGCCAAAAATTGCCACAGAGTCGGTATTTCACGTCTCTCTGGCGGGGTATTGGTAAAAGTTTTCAACTAGCAATAATCGCACCTCAGTTATACTTCATTGGTTACGATATTGCCACTGCGCAAAGATTAACTACCTTGCGCCTGGCACTGCTATTTATACCTGACGTTCGTTCCAAGCACCTACAGGTACTTGCATCATCGCTACCTATCAGTATTACCTTACACTACTCAAGTTCCTTTGGGGAAAACAAATACAGAAATATACAGAAAAAAAACAGTAAAACACATTTTATTAGAGGCAGACTCTCTGTTCTTTGCTCCTTGTGTCTAATAGTTGCTTACACGCCCACTTACCGCCATCTTAAACACTCAAAATTGCACAGTAGTTCTCCCCTTGACCGACAGGCGCGCTACTGCTCACTCGCCTAGCCCCCCCACAGGCGAAAGTAGCACAACCTCATTTAGCAAATACCGGCACACCCATTAAGACTCATCGTTAGATTTTGTTATTTTGTGGCCGCTGGTTAGTACTAGACACCAAGAAAACTGCCAACTGCATTTACATTAACTTAACAAACCATACACTTGTCAGCAAAAGCTGTTTGACGTACTGAGCAGTAGAACGCTAGTTTTACTCGAATCATGCCGTGAAATTGATTAATGTCGATGGGTGAAATATTCGTGTAACAGATTAGGCACCCTGGAAACACAATGAAATGAGATTTACAAATCCTCTCATGTGGCTGGGTTAAGTTGTTGAAATGAGTTTACCTTGCAGGAAAGTACAACTAGAATTCAGTCAGTAAATTGCTTCATAGCGCTGGGAACACATGCTGCAGTCTTAAATATACACGATACACACTTATTCCACATTGCGCCAAACAACCTGCAGAAAAATGTATGTTTTGGGCTCCTCTGCCGTTTATGTTCTTGCCCCAGAACAATCATAGAAAACCCGCCTGCTGTCTCGTTGGCCCCAGCTAATATATTGCCTGACAAAAATGAAAATATCTGAATGTGTGCTAAATAGTATCTCGAGTGCCAACCACTCATAACAGATCCAAACAAATAAGACATTTTCTATGGGTCCATTTGTGCTATGGTAGGCAGCAAATTTTGCTCACCTTGCATATAGGAACAGTCATATTCTCAAATGAAGAGACACAAAGAATGAGCCATCACAAGCCAACTACTTCTGCTCTCAAAAAATGCACCACTCCTGCTACAGTTCTCACCTACACTTGCTCTACCACTGTGTTATTCATTGCATTCCTTGGTTTATATTCACAGATACAATCACAAAATTTACCCCACAACCATTTGTTCCCTCTCTTCAGTATTCCACATGCAATACATTCTCATAGCACACTGGACCATCATTAAGCTCACCATCCCATTTAAACTATCACACTGTATTATCTGTCACATTTGAACAGTAAATCCACAGTTCAAGGAATACACCAAGAAATGCACTAATAACACTGTTCAAAATGTGAATGCCATGGCTGCAGCCAACCAAATTCTACTGCACAATCACTGCATGAAGGAGATTTACCACCAGTAGCCTTTAGATGAAACATGTAAGCTACATAAAGGTTCAACAAAACCTCAACACCAGGGACTGCATTAGCTACCATACAAATAGCTACAAGCACTTACCTTTCTTTCAATCACTCTGCTCTGCACACTACAGCACATGTATGTATTCTCAAAATGAGGCAAAGCCTTGCACAACATTACAGTTCTTCCTGTCCCATGTAACACACACCACATAGGATACTGTATTCAATGTGAGTGCCCTTACTAGGCACTGTGCAGCCTAACACATCAATCATCTCAAGTCAACAAACTCATTGCCCAATATTATCAACAGCAGTTCCATGGTCATAAGTTCTAATTATCAAGGTGTACACACAGCAGTGTCCAAAAAGGATCAAACATCCATATAATGATCAGGACACAAACACAAATTATAACACTGGCAGTGCTGTGAAAATGATTTAAGTACAACACTGGCCTCCCACACACTCACCAACTCTCACTGTACTGCCCTAGTCTCCTCCACTAAATTCTGACAGAAGTTTTGTCAAATCCTACATTTATCAGTAACCACTGCATGTGTGTACCACTAGTATGCTATGGAGCAAGAATTGCCACTGGACAGAACCACATTTCAACTGTCCACATTGGCATCTTTATTCACACATAGCAGTTGCACAACATCTTACACTGAGGAGAATGTTTCTCACCAGCTGTCAAAGACATGTACACAATTCATCAGTGAACACAGCCTAGTCTGTGTACATGGTCCCTAACAACCATCAGCCAAACACTTCCACAAGTGCAGAATGTGTTCACAGATAAACACAGCTTGAAGCATTGTTTCCATGAGACTTACACCCCCTGAGGAGCTGCCAAAAATTGCCACAGAGTCGGTATTTCACGTCTCTCTGGCGGGGTATTGGTAAAAGTTTTCAACTAGCAATAATCGCACCTCAGTTATACTTCATTGGTTACGATATTGCCACTGCGCAAAGATTAACTACCTTGCGCCTGGCACTGCTATTTATACCTGACGTTCGTTCCAAGCACCTACAGGTACTTGCATCATCGCTACCTATCAGTATTACCTTACACTACTCAAGTTCCTTTGGGGAAAACAAATACAGAAATATACAGAAAAAAAACAGTAAAACACATTTTATTAGAGGCAGACTCTCTGTTCTTTGCTCCTTGTGTCTAATAGTTGCTTACACGCCCACTTACCGCCATCTTAAACACTCAAAATTGCACAGTAGTTCTCCCCTTGACCGACAGGCGCGCTACTGCTCACTCGCCTAGCCCCCCCACAGGCGAAAGTAGCACAACCTCATTTAGCAAATACCGGCACACCCATTAAGACTCATCGTTAGATTTTGTTATTTTGTGGCCGCTGGTTAGTACTAGACACCAAGAAAACTGCCAACTGCATTTACATTAACTTAACAAACCATACACTTGTCAGCAAAAGCTGTTTGACGTACTGAGCAGTAGAACGCTAGTTTTACTCGAATCATGCCGTGAAATTGATTAATGTCGATGGGTGAAATATTCGTGTAACAGATTAGGCACCCTGGAAACACAATGAAATGAGATTTACAAATCCTCTCATGTGGCTGGGTTAAGTTGTTGAAATGAGTTTACCTTGCAGGAAAGTACAACTAGAATTCAGTCAGTAAATTGCTTCATAGCGCTGGGAACACATGCTGCAGTCTTAAATATACACGATACACACTTATTCCACATTGCGCCAAACAACCTGCAGAAAAATGTATGTTTTGGGCTCCTCTGCCGTTTATGTTCTTGCCCCAGAACAATCATAGAAAACCCGCCTGCTGTCTCGTTGGCCCCAGCTAATATATTGCCTGACAAAAATGAAAATATCTGAATGTGTGCTAAATAGTATCTCGAGTGCCAACCACTCATAACAGATCCAAACAAATAAGACATTTTCTATGGGTCCATTTGTGCTATGGTAGGCAGCAAATTTTGCTCACCTTGCATATAGGAACAGTCATATTCTCAAATGAAGAGACACAAAGAATGAGCCATCACAAGCCAACTACTTCTGCTCTCAAAAAATGCACCACTCCTGCTACAGTTCTCACCTACACTTGCTCTACCACTGTGTTATTCATTGCATTCCTTGGTTTATATTCACAGATACAATCACAAAATTTACCCCACAACCATTTGTTCCCTCTCTTCAGTATTCCACATGCAATACATTCTCATAGCACACTGGACCATCATTAAGCTCACCATCCCATTTAAACTATCACACTGTATTATCTGTCACATTTGAACAGTAAATCCACAGTTCAAGGAATACACCAAGAAATGCACTAATAACACTGTTCAAAATGTGAATGCCATGGCTGCAGCCAACCAAATTCTACTGCACAATCACTGCATGAAGGAGATTTACCACCAGTAGCCTTTAGATGAAACATGTAAGCTACATAAAGGTTCAACAAAACCTCAACACCAGGGACTGCATTAGCTACCATACAAATAGCTACAAGCACTTACCTTTCTTTCAATCACTCTGCTCTGCACACTACAGCACATGTATGTATTCTCAAAATGAGGCAAAGCCTTGCACAACATTACAGTTCTTCCTGTCCCATGTAACACACACCACATAGGATACTGTATTCAATGTGAGTGCCCTTACTAGGCACTGTGCAGCCTAACACATCAATCATCTCAAGTCAACAAACTCATTGCCCAATATTATCAACAGCAGTTCCATGGTCATAAGTTCTAATTATCAAGGTGTACACACAGCAGTGTCCAAAAAGGATCAAACATCCATATAATGATCAGGACACAAACACAAATTATAACACTGGCAGTGCTGTGAAAATGATTTAAGTACAACACTGGCCTCCCACACACTCACCAACTCTCACTGTACTGCCCTAGTCTCCTCCACTAAATTCTGACAGAAGTTTTGTCAAATCCTACATTTATCAGTAACCACTGCATGTGTGTACCACTAGTATGCTATGGAGCAAGAATTGCCACTGGACAGAACCACATTTCAACTGTCCACATTGGCATCTTTATTCACACATAGCAGTTGCACAACATCTTACACTGAGGAGAATGTTTCTCACCAGCTGTCAAAGACATGTACACAATTCATCAGTGAACACAGCCTAGTCTGTGTACATGGTCCCTAACAACCATCAGCCAAACACTTCCACAAGTGCAGAATGTGTTCACAGATAAACACAGCTTGAAGCATTGTTTCCATGAGACTTACACCCCCTGAGGAGCTGCCAAAAATTGCCACAGAGTCGGTATTTCACGTCTCTCTGGCGGGGTATTGGTAAAAGTTTTCAACTAGCAATAATCGCACCTCAGTTATACTTCATTGGTTACGATATTGCCACTGCGCAAAGATTAACTACCTTGCGCCTGGCACTGCTATTTATACCTGACGTTCGTTCCAAGCACCTACAGGTACTTGCATCATCGCTACCTATCAGTATTACCTTACACTACTCAAGTTCCTTTGGGGAAAACAAATACAGAAATATACAGAAAAAAAACAGTAAAACACATTTTATTAGAGGCAGACTCTCTGTTCTTTGCTCCTTGTGTCTAATAGTTGCTTACACGCCCACTTACCGCCATCTTAAACACTCAAAATTGCACAGTAGTTCTCCCCTTGACCGACAGGCGCGCTACTGCTCACTCGCCTAGCCCCCCCACAGGCGAAAGTAGCACAACCTCATTTAGCAAATACCGGCACACCCATTAAGACTCATCGTTAGATTTTGTTATTTTGTGGCCGCTGGTTAGTACTAGACACCAAGAAAACTGCCAACTGCATTTACATTAACTTAACAAACCATACACTTGTCAGCAAAAGCTGTTTGACGTACTGAGCAGTAGAACGCTAGTTTTACTCGAATCATGCCGTGAAATTGATTAATGTCGATGGGTGAAATATTCGTGTAACAGATTAGGCACCCTGGAAACACAATGAAATGAGATTTACAAATCCTCTCATGTGGCTGGGTTAAGTTGTTGAAATGAGTTTACCTTGCAGGAAAGTACAACTAGAATTCAGTCAGTAAATTGCTTCATAGCGCTGGGAACACATGCTGCAGTCTTAAATATACACGATACACACTTATTCCACATTGCGCCAAACAACCTGCAGAAAAATGTATGTTTTGGGCTCCTCTGCCGTTTATGTTCTTGCCCCAGAACAATCATAGAAAACCCGCCTGCTGTCTCGTTGGCCCCAGCTAATATATTGCCTGACAAAAATGAAAATATCTGAATGTGTGCTAAATAGTATCTCGAGTGCCAACCACTCATAACAGATCCAAACAAATAAGACATTTTCTATGGGTCCATTTGTGCTATGGTAGGCAGCAAATTTTGCTCACCTTGCATATAGGAACAGTCATATTCTCAAATGAAGAGACACAAAGAATGAGCCATCACAAGCCAACTACTTCTGCTCTCAAAAAATGCACCACTCCTGCTACAGTTCTCACCTACACTTGCTCTACCACTGTGTTATTCATTGCATTCCTTGGTTTATATTCACAGATACAATCACAAAATTTACCCCACAACCATTTGTTCCCTCTCTTCAGTATTCCACATGCAATACATTCTCATAGCACACTGGACCATCATTAAGCTCACCATCCCATTTAAACTATCACACTGTATTATCTGTCACATTTGAACAGTAAATCCACAGTTCAAGGAATACACCAAGAAATGCACTAATAACACTGTTCAAAATGTGAATGCCATGGCTGCAGCCAACCAAATTCTACTGCACAATCACTGCATGAAGGAGATTTACCACCAGTAGCCTTTAGATGAAACATGTAAGCTACATAAAGGTTCAACAAAACCTCAACACCAGGGACTGCATTAGCTACCATACAAATAGCTACAAGCACTTACCTTTCTTTCAATCACTCTGCTCTGCACACTACAGCACATGTATGTATTCTCAAAATGAGGCAAAGCCTTGCACAACATTACAGTTCTTCCTGTCCCATGTAACACACACCACATAGGATACTGTATTCAATGTGAGTGCCCTTACTAGGCACTGTGCAGCCTAACACATCAATCATCTCAAGTCAACAAACTCATTGCCCAATATTATCAACAGCAGTTCCATGGTCATAAGTTCTAATTATCAAGGTGTACACACAGCAGTGTCCAAAAAGGATCAAACATCCATATAATGATAAGGACACAAACACAAATTATAACACTGGCAGTGCTGTGAAAATGATTTAAGTACAACACTGGCCTCCCACACACTCACCAACTCTCACTGTACTGCCCTAGTCTCCTCCACTAAATTCTGACAGAAGTTTTGTCAAATCCTACATTTATCAGTAACCACTGCATGTGTGTACCACTAGTATGCTATGGAGCAAGAATTGCCACTGGACAGAACCACATTTCAACTGTCCACATTGGCATCTTTATTCACACATAGCAGTTGCACAACATCTTACACTGAGGAGAATGTTTCTCACCAGCTGTCAAAGACATGTACACAATTCATCAGTGAACACAGCCTAGTCTGTGTACATGGTCCCTAACAACCATCAGCCAAACACTTCCACAAGTGCAGAATGTGTTCACAGATAAACACAGCTTGAAGCATTGTTTCCATGAGACTTACACCCCCTGAGGAGCTGCCAAAAATTGCCACAGAGTCGGTATTTCACGTCTCTCTGGCGGGGTATTGGTAAAAGTTTTCAACTAGCAATAATCGCACCTCAGTTATACTTCATTGGTTACGATATTGCCACTGCGCAAAGATTAACTACCTTGCGCCTGGCACTGCTATTTATACCTGACGTTCGTTCCAAGCACCTACAGGTACTTGCATCATCGCTACCTATCAGTATTACCTTACACTACTCAAGTTCCTTTGGGGAAAACAAATACAGAAATATACAGAAAAAAAAACAGTAAAACACATTTTATTAGAGGCAGACTCTCTGTTCTTTGCTCCTTGTGTCTAATAGTTGCTTACACGCCCACTTACCGCCATCTTAAACACTCAAAATTGCACAGTAGTTCTCCCCTTGACCGACAGGCGCGCTACTGCTCACTCGCCTAGCCCCCCCACAGGCGAAAGTAGCACAACCTCATTTAGCAAATACCGGCACACCCATTAAGACTCATCGTTAGATTTTGTTATTTTGTGGCCGCTGGTTAGTACTAGACACCAAGAAAACTGCCAACTGCATTTACATTAACTTAACAAACCATACACTTGTCAGCAAAAGCTGTTTGACGTACTGAGCAGTAGAACGCTAGTTTTACTCGAATCATGCCGTGAAATTGATTAATGTCGATGGGTGAAATATTCGTGTAACAGATTAGGCACCCTGGAAACACAATGAAATGAGATTTACAAATCCTCTCATGTGGCTGGGTTAAGTTGTTGAAATGAGTTTACCTTGCAGGAAAGTACAACTAGAATTCAGTCAGTAAATTGCTTCATAGCGCTGGGAACACATGCTGCAGTCTTAAATATACACGATACACACTTATTCCACATTGCGCCAAACAACCTGCAGAAAAATGTATGTTTTGGGCTCCTCTGCCGTTTATGTTCTTGCCCCAGAACAATCATAGAAAACCCGCCTGCTGTCTCGTTGGCCCCAGCTAATATATTGCCTGACAAAAATGAAAATATCTGAATGTGTGCTAAATAGTATCTCGAGTGCCAACCACTCATAACAGATCCAAACAAATAAGACATTTTCTATGGGTCCATTTGTGCTATGGTAGGCAGCAAATTTTGCTCACCTTGCATATAGGAACAGTCATATTCTCAAATGAAGAGACACAAAGAATGAGCCATCACAAGCCAACTACTTCTGCTCTCAAAAAATGCACCACTCCTGCTACAGTTCTCACCTACACTTGCTCTACCACTGTGTTATTCATTGCATTCCTTGGTTTATATTCACAGATACAATCACAAAATTTACCCCACAACCATTTGTTCCCTCTCTTCAGTATTCCACATGCAATACATTCTCATAGCACACTGGACCATCATTAAGCTCACCATCCCATTTAAACTATCACACTGTATTATCTGTCACATTTGAACAGTAAATCCACAGTTCAAGGAATACACCAAGAAATGCACTAATAACACTGTTAAAAATGTGAATGCCATGGCTGCAGCCAACCAAATTCTACTGCACAATCACTGCATGAAGGAGATTTACCACCAGTAGCCTTTAGATGAAACATGTAAGCTACATAAAGGTTCAACAAAACCTCAACACCAGGGACTGCATTAGCTACCATACAAATAGCTACAAGCACTTACCTTTCTTTCAATCACTCTGCTCTGCACACTACAGCACATGTATGTATTCTCAAAATGAGGCAAAGCCTTGCACAACATTACAGTTCTTCCTGTCCCATGTAACACACACCACATAGGATACTGTATTCAATGTGAGTGCCCTTACTAGGCACTGTGCAGCCTAACACATCAATCATCTCAAGTCAACAAACTCATTGCCCAATATTATCAACAGCAGTTCCATGGTCATAAGTTCTAATTATCAAGGTGTACACACAGCAGTGTCCAAAAAGGATCAAACATCCATATAATGATCAGGACACAAACACAAATTATAACACTGGCAGTGCTGTGAAAATGATTTAAGTACAACACTGGCCTCCCACACACTCACCAACTCTCACTGTACTGCCCTAGTCTCCTCCACTAAATTCTGACAGAAGTTTTGTCAAATCCTACATTTATCAGTAACCACTGCATGTGTGTACCACTAGTATGCTATGGAGCAAGAATTGCCACTGGACAGAACCACATTTCAACTGTCCACATTGGCATCTTTATTCACACATAGCAGTTGCACAACATCTTACACTGAGGAGAATGTTTCTCACCAGCTGTCAAAGACATGTACACAATTCATCAGTGAACACAGCCTAGTCTGTGTACATGGTCCCTAACAACCATCAGCCAAACACTTCCACAAGTGCAGAATGTGTTCACAGATAAACACAGCTTGAAGCATTGTTTCCATGAGACTTACACCCCCTGAGGAGCTGCCAAAAATTGCCACAGAGTCGGTATTTCACGTCTCTCTGGCGGGGTATTGGTAAAAGTTTTCAACTAGCAATAATCGCACCTCAGTTATACTTCATTGGTTACGATATTGCCACTGCGCAAAGATTAACTACCTTGCGCCTGGCACTGCTATTTATACCTGACGTTCGTTCCAAGCACCTACAGGTACTTGCATCATCGCTACCTATCAGTATTACCTTACACTACTCAAGTTCCTTTGGGGAAAACAAATACAGAAATATACAGAAAAAAAAACAGTAAAACACATTTTATTAGAGGCAGACTCTCTGTTCTTTGCTCCTTGTGTCTAATAGTTGCTTACACGCCCACTTACCGCCATCTTAAACACTCAAAATTGCACAGTAGTTCTCCCCTTGACCGACAGGCGCGCTACTGCTCACTCGCCTAGCCCCCCCACAGGCGAAAGTAGCACAACCTCATTTAGCAAATACCGGCACACCCATTAAGACTCATCGTTAGATTTTGTTATTTTGTGGCCGCTGGTTAGTACTAGACACCAAGAAAACTGCCAACTGCATTTACATTAACTTAACAAACCATACACTTGTCAGCAAAAGCTGTTTGACGTACTGAGCAGTAGAACGCTAGTTTTACTCGAATCATGCCGTGAAATTGATTAATGTCGATGGGTGAAATATTCGTGTAACAGATTAGGCACCCTGGAAACACAATGAAATGAGATTTACAAATCCTCTCATGTGGCTGGGTTAAGTTGTTGAAATGAGTTTACCTTGCAGGAAAGTACAACTAGAATTCAGTCAGTAAATTGCTTCATAGCGCTGGGAACACATGCTGCAGTCTTAAATATACACGATACACACTTATTCCACATTGCGCCAAACAACCTGCAGAAAAATGTATGTTTTGGGCTCCTCTGCCGTTTATGTTCTTGCCCCAGAACAATCATAGAAAACCCGCCTGCTGTCTCGTTGGCCCCAGCTAATATATTGCCTGACAAAAATGAAAATATCTGAATGTGTGCTAAATAGTATCTCGAGTGCCAACCACTCATAACAGATCCAAACAAATAAGACATTTTCTATGGGTCCATTTGTGCTATGGTAGGCAGCAAATTTTGCTCACCTTGCATATAGGAACAGTCATATTCTCAAATGAAGAGACACAAAGAATGAGCCATCACAAGCCAACTACTTCTGCTCTCAAAAAATGCACCACTCCTGCTACAGTTCTCACCTACACTTGCTCTACCACTGTGTTATTCATTGCATTCCTTGGTTTATATTCACAGATACAATCACAAAATTTACCCCACAACCATTTGTTCCCTCTCTTCAGTATTCCACATGCAATACATTCTCATAGCACACTGGACCATCATTAAGCTCACCATCCCATTTAAACTATCACACTGTATTATCTGTCACATTTGAACAGTAAATCCACAGTTCAAGGAATACACCAAGAAATGCACTAATAACACTGTTAAAAATGTGAATGCCATGGCTGCAGCCAACCAAATTCTACTGCACAATCACTGCATGAAGGAGATTTACCACCAGTAGCCTTTAGATGAAACATGTAAGCTACATAAAGGTTCAACAAAACCTCAACACCAGGGACTGCATTAGCTACCATACAAATAGCTACAAGCACTTACCTTTCTTTCAATCACTCTGCTCTGCACACTACAGCACATGTATGTATTCTCAAAATGAGGCAAAGCCTTGCACAACATTACAGTTCTTCCTGTCCCATGTAACACACACCACATAGGATACTGTATTCAATGTGAGTGCCCTTACTAGGCACTGTGCAGCCTAACACATCAATCATCTCAAGTCAACAAACTCATTGCCCAATATTATCAACAGCAGTTCCATGGTCATAAGTTCTAATTATCAAGGTGTACACACAGCAGTGTCCAAAAAGGATCAAACATCCATATAATGATCAGGACACAAACACAAATTATAACACTGGCAGTGCTGTGAAAATGATTTAAGTACAACACTGGCCTCCCACACACTCACCAACTCTCACTGTACTGCCCTAGTCTCCTCCACTAAATTCTGACAGAAGTTTTGTCAAATCCTACATTTATCAGTAACCACTGCATGTGTGTACCACTAGTATGCTATGGAGCAAGAATTGCCACTGGACAGAACCACATTTCAACTGTCCACATTGGCATCTTTATTCACACATAGCAGTTGCACAACATCTTACACTGAGGAGAATGTTTCTCACCAGCTGTCAAAGACATGTACACAATTCATCAGTGAACACAGCCTAGTCTGTGTACATGGTCCCTAACAACCATCAGCCAAACACTTCCACAAGTGCAGAATGTGTTCACAGATAAACACAGCTTGAAGCATTGTTTCCATGAGACTTACACCCCCTGAGGAGCTGCCAAAAATTGCCACAGAGTCGGTATTTCACGTCTCTCTGGCGGGGTATTGGTAAAAGTTTTCAACTAGCAATAATCGCACCTCAGTTATACTTCATTGGTTACGATATTGCCACTGCGCAAAGATTAACTACCTTGCGCCTGGCACTGCTATTTATACCTGACGTTCGTTCCAAGCACCTACAGGTACTTGCATCATCGCTACCTATCAGTATTACCTTACACTACTCAAGTTCCTTTGGGGAAAACAAATACAGAAATATACAGAAAAAAAACAGTAAAACACATTTTATTAGAGGCAGACTCTCTGTTCTTTGCTCCTTGTGTCTAATAGTTGCTTACACGCCCACTTACCGCCATCTTAAACACTCAAAATTGCACAGTAGTTCTCCCCTTGACCGACAGGCGCGCTACTGCTCACTCGCCTAGCCCCCCCACAGGCGAAAGTAGCACAACCTCATTTAGCAAATACCGGCACACCCATTAAGACTCATCGTTAGATTTTGTTATTTTGTGGCCGCTGGTTAGTACTAGACACCAAGAAAACTGCCAACTGCATTTACATTAACTTAACAAACCATACACTTGTCAGCAAAAGCTGTTTGACGTACTGAGCAGTAGAACGCTAGTTTTACTCGAATCATGCCGTGAAATTGATTAATGTCGATGGGTGAAATATTCGTGTAACAGATTAGGCACCCTGGAAACACAATGAAATGAGATTTACAAATCCTCTCATGTGGCTGGGTTAAGTTGTTGAAATGAGTTTACCTTGCAGGAAAGTACAACTAGAATTCAGTCAGTAAATTGCTTCATAGCGCTGGGAACACATGCTGCAGTCTTAAATATACACGATACACACTTATTCCACATTGCGCCAAACAACCTGCAGAAAAATGTATGTTTTGGGCTCCTCTGCCGTTTATGTTCTTGCCCCAGAACAATCATAGAAAACCCGCCTGCTGTCTCGTTGGCCCCAGCTAATATATTGCCTGACAAAAATGAAAATATCTGAATGTGTGCTAAATAGTATCTCGAGTGCCAACCACTCATAACAGATCCAAACAAATAAGACATTTTCTATGGGTCCATTTGTGCTATGGTAGGCAGCAAATTTTGCTCACCTTGCATATAGGAACAGTCATATTCTCAAATGAAGAGACACAAAGAATGAGCCATCACAAGCCAACTACTTCTGCTCTCAAAAAATGCACCACTCCTGCTACAGTTCTCACCTACACTTGCTCTACCACTGTGTTATTCATTGCATTCCTTGGTTTATATTCACAGATACAATCACAAAATTTACCCCACAACCATTTGTTCCCTCTCTTCAGTATTCCACATGCAATACATTCTCATAGCACACTGGACCATCATTAAGCTCACCATCCCATTTAAACTATCACACTGTATTATCTGTCACATTTGAACAGTAAATCCACAGTTCAAGGAATACACCAAGAAATGCACTAATAACACTGTTCAAAATGTGAATGCCATGGCTGCAGCCAACCAAATTCTACTGCACAATCACTGCATGAAGGAGATTTACCACCAGTAGCCTTTAGATGAAACATGTAAGCTACATAAAGGTTCAACAAAACCTCAACACCAGGGACTGCATTAGCTACCATACAAATAGCTACAAGCACTTACCTTTCTTTCAATCACTCTGCTCTGCACACTACAGCACATGTATGTATTCTCAAAATGAGGCAAAGCCTTGCACAACATTACAGTTCTTCCTGTCCCATGTAACACACACCACATAGGATACTGTATTCAATGTGAGTGCCCTTACTAGGCACTGTGCAGCCTAACACATCAATCATCTCAAGTCAACAAACTCATTGCCCAATATTATCAACAGCAGTTCCATGGTCATAAGTTCTAATTATCAAGGTGTACACACAGCAGTGTCCAAAAAGGATCAAACATCCATATAATGATCAGGACACAAACACAAATTATAACACTGGCAGTGCTGTGAAAATGATTTAAGTACAACACTGGCCTCCCACACACTCACCAACTCTCACTGTACTGCCCTAGTCTCCTCCACTAAATTCTGACAGAAGTTTTGTCAAATCCTACATTTATCAGTAACCACTGCATGTGTGTACCACTAGTATGCTATGGAGCAAGAATTGCCACTGGACAGAACCACATTTCAACTGTCCACATTGGCATCTTTATTCACACATAGCAGTTGCACAACATCTTACACTGAGGAGAATGTTTCTCACCAGCTGTCAAAGACATGTACACAATTCATCAGTGAACACAGCCTAGTCTGTGTACATGGTCCCTAACAACCATCAGCCAAACACTTCCACAAGTGCAGAATGTGTTCACAGATAAACACAGCTTGAAGCATTGTTTCCATGAGACTTACACCCCCTGAGGAGCTGCCAAAAATTGCCACAGAGTCGGTATTTCACGTCTCTCTGGCGGGGTATTGGTAAAAGTTTTCAACTAGCAATAATCGCACCTCAGTTATACTTCATTGGTTACGATATTGCCACTGCGCAAAGATTAACTACCTTGCGCCTGGCACTGCTATTTATACCTGACGTTCGTTCCAAGCACCTACAGGTACTTGCATCATCGCTACCTATCAGTATTACCTTACACTACTCAAGTTCCTTTGGGGAAAACAAATACAGAAATATACAGAAAAAAAAACAGTAAAACACATTTTATTAGAGGCAGACTCTCTGTTCTTTGCTCCTTGTGTCTAATAGTTGCTTACACGCCCACTTACCGCCATCTTAAACACTCAAAATTGCACAGTAGTTCTCCCCTTGACCGACAGGGGCGCTACTGCTCACTCGCCTAGCCCCCCCACAGGCGAAAGTAGCACAACCTCATTTAGCAAATACCGGCACACCCATTAAGACTCATCGTTAGATTTTGTTATTTTGTGGCCGCTGGTTAGTACTAGACACCAAGAAAACTGCCAACTGCATTTACATTAACTTAACAAACCATACACTTGTCAGCAAAAGCTGTTTGACGTACTGAGCAGTAGAACGCTAGTTTTACTCGAATCATGCCGTGAAATTGATTAATGTCGATGGGTGAAATATTCGTGTAACAGATTAGGCACCCTGGAAACACAATGAAATGAGATTTACAAATCCTCTCATGTGGCTGGGTTAAGTTGTTGAAATGAGTTTACCTTGCAGGAAAGTACAACTAGAATTCAGTCAGTAAATTGCTTCATAGCGCTGGGAACACATGCTGCAGTCTTAAATATACACGATACACACTTATTCCACATTGCGCCAAACAACCTGCAGAAAAATGTATGTTTTGGGCTCCTCTGCCGTTTATGTTCTTGCCCCAGAACAATCATAGAAAACCCGCCTGCTGTCTCGTTGGCCCCAGCTAATATATTGCCTGACAAAAATGAAAATATCTGAATGTGTGCTAAATAGTATCTCGAGTGCCAACCACTCATAACAGATCCAAACAAATAAGACATTTTCTATGGGTCCATTTGTGCTATGGTAGGCAGCAAATTTTGCTCACCTTGCATATAGGAACAGTCATATTCTCAAATGAAGAGACACAAAGAATGAGCCATCACAAGCCAACTACTTCTGCTCTCAAAAAATGCACCACTCCTGCTACAGTTCTCACCTACATTTGCTCTACCACTGTGTTATTCATTGCATTCCTTGGTTTATATTCACAGATACAATCACAAAATTTACCCCACAACCATTTGTTCCCTCTCTTCAGTATTCCACATGCAATACATTCTCATAGCACACTGGACCATCATTAAGCTCACCATCCCATTTAAACTATCACACTGTATTA
This sequence comes from Schistocerca cancellata, assembly GCF_023864275.1. Taxonomy (NCBI): domain Eukaryota; kingdom Metazoa; phylum Arthropoda; class Insecta; order Orthoptera; family Acrididae; genus Schistocerca; species Schistocerca cancellata. Next base: position 16,808 of record NW_026046930.1, read on the forward strand.
TCTGTCACATTTGAACAGTAAATCCACAGTTCAAGGAATACACCAAGAAATGCACTAATAACACTGTTCAAAATGTGAATGCCATGGCTGCAGCCAACCAAATTCTACTGCACAATCACTGCATGAAGGAGATTTACCACCAGTAGCCTTTAGATGAAACATGTAAGCTACATAAAGGTTCAACAAAACCTCAACACCAGGGACTGCATTAGCTACCATACAAATAGCTACAAGCACTTACCTTTCTTTCAATCACTCTGCTCTGCACACTACAGCACATGTATGTATTCTCAAAATGAGGCAAAGCCTTGCACAACATTACAGTTCTTCCTGTCCCATGTAACACACACCACATAGGATACTGTATTCAATGTGAGTGCCCTTACTAGGCACTGTGCAGCCTAACACATCAATCATCTCAAGTCAACAAACTCATTGCCCAATATTATCAACAGCAGTTCCATGGTCATAAGTTCTAATTATCAAGGTGTACACACAGCAGTGTCCAAAAAGGATCAAACATCCATATAATGATCAGGACACAAACACAAATTATAACACTGGCAGTGCTGTGAAAATGATTTAAGTACAACACTGGCCTCCCACACACTCACCAACTCTCACTGTACTGCCCTAGTCTCCTCCACTAAATTCTGACAGAAGTTTTGTCAAATCCTACATTTATCAGTAACCACTGCATGTGTGTACCACTAGTATGCTATGGAGCAAGAATTGCCACTGGACAGAACCACATTTCAACTGTCCACATTGGCATCTTTATTCACACATAGCAGTTGCACAACATCTTACACTGAGGAGAATGTTTCTCACCAGCTGTCAAAGACATGTACACAATTCATCAGTGAACACAGCCTAGTCTGTGTACATGGTCCCTAACAACCATCAGCCAAACACTTCCACAAGTGCAGAATGTGTTCACAGATAAACACAGCTTGAAGCATTGTTTCCATGAGACTTACACCCCCTGAGGAGCTGCCAAAAATTGCCACAGAGTCGGTATTTCACGTCTCTCTGGCGGGGTATTGGTAAAAGTTTTCAACTAGCAATAATCGCACCTCAGTTATACTTCATTGGTTACGATATTGCCACTGCGCAAAGATTAACTACCTTGCGCCTGGCACTGCTATTTATACCTGACGTTCGTTCCAAGCACCTACAGGTACTTGCATCATCGCTACCTATCAGTATTACCTTACACTACTCAAGTTCCTTTGGGGAAAACAAATACAGAAATATACAGAAAAAAAAACAGTAAAACACATTTTATTAGAGGCAGACTCTCTGTTCTTTGCTCCTTGTGTCTAATAGTTGCTTACACGCCCACTTACCGCCATCTTAAACACTCAAAATTGCACAGTAGTTCTCCCCTTGACCGACAGGCGCGCTACTGCTCACTCGCCTAGCCCCCCCACAGGCGAAAGTAGCACAACCTCATTTAGCAAATACCGGCACACCCATTAAGACTCATCGTTAGATTTTGTTATTTTGTGGCCGCTGGTTAGTACTAGACACCAAGAAAACTGCCAACTGCATTTACATTAACTTAACAAACCATACACTTGTCAGCAAAAGCTGTTTGACGTACTGAGCAGTAGAACGCTAGTTTTACTCGAATCATGCCGTGAAATTGATTAATGTCGATGGGTGAAATATTCGTGTAACAGATTAGGCACCCTGGAAACACAATGAAATGAGATTTACAAATCCTCTCATGTGGCTGGGTTAAGTTGTTGAAATGAGTTTACCTTGCAGGAAAGTACAACTAGAATTCAGTCAGTAAATTGCTTCATAGCGCTGGGAACACATGCTGCAGTCTTAAATATACACGATACACACTTATTCCACATTGCGCCAAACAACCTGCAGAAAAATGTATGTTTTGGGCTCCTCTGCCGTTTATGTTCTTGCCCCAGAACAATCATAGAAAACCCGCCTGCTGTCTCGTTGGCCCCAGCTAATATATTGCCTGACAAAAATGAAAATATCTGAATGTGTGCTAAATAGTATCTCGAGTGCCAACCACTCATAACAGATCCAAACAAATAAGACATTTTCTATGGGTCCATTTGTGCTATGGTAGGCAGCAAATTTTGCTCACCTTGCATATAGGAACAGTCATATTCTCAAATGAAGAGACACAAAGAATGAGCCATCACAAGCCAACTACTTCTGCTCTCAAAAAATGCACCACTCCTGCTACAGTTCTCACCTACACTTGCTCTACCACTGTGTTATTCATTGCATTCCTTGGTTTATATTCACAGATACAATCACAAAATTTACCCCACAACCATTTGTTCCCTCTCTTCAGTATTCCACATGCAATACATTCTCATAGCACACTGGACCATCATTAAGCTCACCATCCCATTTAAACTATCACACTGTATTATCTGTCACATTTGAACAGTAAATCCACAGTTCAAGGAATACACCAAGAAATGCACTAATAACACTGTTCAAAATGTGAATGCCATGGCTGCAGCCAACCAAATTCTACTGCACAATCACTGCATGAAGGAGATTTACCACCAGTAGCCTTTAGATGAAACATGTAAGCTACATAAAGGTTCAACAAAACCTCAACACCAGGGACTGCATTAGCTACCATACAAATAGCTACAAGCACTTACCTTTCTTTCAATCACTCTGCTCTGCACACTACAGCACATGTATGTATTCTCAAAATGAGGCAAAGCCTTGCACAACATTACAGTTCTTCCTGTCCCATGTAACACACACCACATAGGATACTGTATTCAATGTGAGTGCCCTTACTAGGCACTGTGCAGCCTAACACATCAATCATCTCAAGTCAACAAACTCATTGCCCAATATTATCAACAGCAGTTCCATGGTCATAAGTTCTAATTATCAAGGTGTACACACAGCAGTGTCCAAAAAGGATCAAACATCCATATAATGATCAGGACACAAACACAAATTATAACACTGGCAGTGCTGTGAAAATGATTTAAGTACAACACTGGCCTCCCACACACTCACCAACTCTCACTGTACTGCCCTAGTCTCCTCCACTAAATTCTGACAGAAGTTTTGTCAAATCCTACATTTATCAGTAACCACTGCATGTGTGTACCACTAGTATGCTATGGAGCAAGAATTGCCACTGGACAGAACCACATTTCAACTGTCCACATTGGCATCTTTATTCACACATAGCAGTTGCACAACATCTTACACTGAGGAGAATGTTTCTCACCAGCTGTCAAAGACATGTACACAATTCATCAGTGAACACAGCCTAGTCTGTGTACATGGTCCCTAACAACCATCAGCCAAACACTTCCACAAGTGCAGAATGTGTTCACAGATAAACACAGCTTGAAGCATTGTTTCCATGAGACTTACACCCCCTGAGGAGCTGCCAAAAATTGCCACAGAGTCGGTATTTCACGTCTCTCTGGCGGGGTATTGGTAAAAGTTTTCAACTAGCAATAATCGCACCTCAGTTATACTTCATTGGTTACGATATTGCCACTGCGCAAAGATTAACTACCTTGCGCCTGGCACTGCTATTTATACCTGACGTTCGTTCCAAGCACCTACAGGTACTTGCATCATCGCTACCTATCAGTATTACCTTACACTACTCAAGTTCCTTTGGGGAAAACAAATACAGAAATATACAGAAAAAAAAACAGTAAAACACATTTTATTAGAGGCAGACTCTCTGTTCTTTGCTCCTTGTGTCTAATAGTTGCTTACACGCCCACTTACCGCCATCTTAAACACTCAAAATTGCACAGTAGTTCTCCCCTTGACCGACAGGCGCGCTACTGCTCACTCGCCTAGCCCCCCCACAGGCGAAAGTAGCACAACCTCATTTAGCAAATACCGGCACACCCATTAAGACTCATCGTTAGATTTTGTTATTTTGTGGCCGCTGGTTAGTACTAGACACCAAGAAAACTGCCAACTGCATTTACATTAACTTAACAAACCATACACTTGTCAGCAAAAGCTGTTTGACGTACTGAGCAGTAGAACGCTAGTTTTACTCGAATCATGCCGTGAAATTGATTAATGTCGATGGGTGAAATATTCGTGTAACAGATTAGGCACCCTGGAAACACAATGAAATGAGATTTACAAATCCTCTCATGTGGCTGGGTTAAGTTGTTGAAATGAGTTTACCTTGCAGGAAAGTACAACTAGAATTCAGTCAGTAAATTGCTTCATAGCGCTGGGAACACATGCTGCAGTCTTAAATATACACGATACACACTTATTCCACATTGCGCCAAACAACCTGCAGAAAAATGTATGTTTTGGGCTCCTCTGCCGTTTATGTTCTTGCCCCAGAACAATCATAGAAAACCCGCCTGCTGTCTCGTTGGCCCCAGCTAATATATTGCCTGACAAAAATGAAAATATCTGAATGTGTGCTAAATAGTATCTCGAGTGCCAACCACTCATAACAGATCCAAACAAATAAGACATTTTCTATGGGTCCATTTGTGCTATGGTAGGCAGCAAATTTTGCTCACCTTGCATATAGGAACAGTCATATTCTCAAATGAAGAGACACAAAGAATGAGCCATCACAAGCCAACTACTTCTGCTCTCAAAAAATGCACCACTCCTGCTACAGTTCTCACCTACATTTGCTCTACCACTGTGTTATTCATTGCATTCCTTGGTTTATATTCACAGATACAATCACAAAATTTACCCCACAACCATTTGTTCCCTCTCTTCAGTATTCCACATGCAATACATTCTCATAGCACACTGGACCATCATTAAGCTCACCATCCCATTTAAACTATCACACTGTATTATCTGTCACATTTGAACAGTAAATCCACAGTTCAAGGAATACACCAAGAAATGCACTAATAACACTGTTCAAAATGTGAATGCCATGGCTGCAGCCAACCAAATTCTACTGCACAATCACTGCATGAAGGAGATTTACCACCAGTAGCCTTTAGATGAAACATGTAAGCTACATAAAGGTTCAACAAAACCTCAACACCAGGGACTGCATTAGCTACCATACAAATAGCTACAAGCACTTACCTTTCTTTCAATCACTCTGCTCTGCACACTACAGCACATGTATGTATTCTCAAAATGAGGCAAAGCCTTGCACAACATTACAGTTCTTCCTGTCCCATGTAACACACACCACATAGGATACTGTATTCAATGTGAGTGCCCTTACTAGGCACTGTGCAGCCTAACACATCAATCATCTCAAGTCAACAAACTCATTGCCCAATATTATCAACAGCAGTTCCATGGTCATAAGTTCTAATTATCAAGGTGTACACACAGCAGTGTCCAAAAAGGATCAAACATCCATATAATGATCAGGACACAAACACAAATTATAACACTGGCAGTGCTGTGAAAATGATTTAAGTACAACACTGGCCTCCCACACACTCACCAACTCTCACTGTACTGCCCTAGTCTCCTCCACTAAATTCTGACAGAAGTTTTGTCAAATCCTACATTTATCAGTAACCACTGCATGTGTGTACCACTAGTATGCTATGGAGCAAGAATTGCCACTGGACAGAACCACATTTCAACTGTCCACATTGGCATCTTTATTCACACATAGCAGTTGCACAACATCTTACACTGAGGAGAATGTTTCTCACCAGCTGTCAAAGACATGTACACAATTCATCAGTGAACACAGCCTAGTCTGTGTACATGGTCCCTAACAACCATCAGCCAAACACTTCCACAAGTGCAGAATGTGTTCACAGATAAACACAGCTTGAAGCATTGTTTCCATGAGACTTACACCCCCTGAGGAGCTGCCAAAAATTGCCACAGAGTCGGTATTTCACGTCTCTCTGGCGGGGTATTGGTAAAAGTTTTCAACTAGCAATAATCGCACCTCAGTTATACTTCATTGGTTACGATATTGCCACTGCGCAAAGATTAACTACCTTGCGCCTGGCACTGCTATTTATACCTGACGTTCGTTCCAAGCACCTACAGGTACTTGCATCATCGCTACCTATCAGTATTACCTTACACTACTCAAGTTCCTTTGGGGAAAACAAATACAGAAATATACAGAAAAAAAAACAGTAAAACACATTTTATTAGAGGCAGACTCTCTGTTCTTTGCTCCTTGTGTCTAATAGTTGCTTACACGCCCACTTACCGCCATCTTAAACACTCAAAATTGCACAGTAGTTCTCCCCTTGACCGACAGGCGCGCTACTGCTCACTCGCCTAGCCCCCCCACAGGCGAAAGTAGCACAACCTCATTTAGCAAATACCGGCACACCCATTAAGACTCATCGTTAGATTTTGTTATTTTGTGGCCGCTGGTTAGTACTAGACACCAAGAAAACTGCCAACTGCATTTACATTAACTTAACAAACCATACACTTGTCAGCAAAAGCTGTTTGACGTACTGAGCAGTAGAACGCTAGTTTTACTCGAATCATGCCGTGAAATTGATTAATGTCGATGGGTGAAATATTCGTGTAACAGATTAGGCACCCTGGAAACACAATGAAATGAGATTTACAAATCCTCTCATGTGGCTGGGTTAAGTTGTTGAAATGAGTTTACCTTGCAGGAAAGTACAACTAGAATTCAGTCAGTAAATTGCTTCATAGCGCTGGGAACACATGCTGCAGTCTTAAATATACACGATACACACTTATTCCACATTGCGCCAAACAACCTGCAGAAAAATGTATGTTTTGGGCTCCTCTGCCGTTTATGTTCTTGCCCCAGAACAATCATAGAAAACCCGCCTGCTGTCTCGTTGGCCCCAGCTAATATATTGCCTGACAAAAATGAAAATATCTGAATGTGTGCTAAATAGTATCTCGAGTGCCAACCACTCATAACAGATCCAAACAAATAAGACATTTTCTATGGGTCCATTTGTGCTATGGTAGGCAGCAAATTTTGCTCACCTTGCATATAGGAACAGTCATATTCTCAAATGAAGAGACACAAAGAATGAGCCATCACAAGCCAACTACTTCTGCTCTCAAAAAATGCACCACTCCTGCTACAGTTCTCACCTACATTTGCTCTACCACTGTGTTATTCATTGCATTCCTTGGTTTATATTCACAGATACAATCACAAAATTTACCCCACAACCATTTGTTCCCTCTCTTCAGTATTCCACATGCAATACATTCTCATAGCACACTGGACCATCATTAAGCTCACCATCCCATTTAAACTATCACACTGTATTATCTGTCACATTTGAACAGTAAATCCACAGTTCAAGGAATACACCAAGAAATGCACTAATAACACTGTTCAAAATGTGAATGCCATGGCTGCAGCCAACCAAATTCTACTGCACAATCACTGCATGAAGGAGATTTACCACCAGTAGCCTTTAGATGAAACATGTAAGCTACATAAAGGTTCAACAAAACCTCAACACCAGGGACTGCATTAGCTACCATACAAATAGCTACAAGCACTTACCTTTCTTTCAATCACTCTGCTCTGCACACTACAGCACATGTATGTATTCTCAAAATGAGGCAAAGCCTTGCACAACATTACAGTTCTTCCTGTCCCATGTAACACACACCACATAGGATACTGTATTCAATGTGAGTGCCCTTACTAGGCACTGTGCAGCCTAACACATCAATCATCTCAAGTCAACAAACTCATTGCCCAATATTATCAACAGCAGTTCCATGGTCATAAGTTCTAATTATCAAGGTGTACACACAGCAGTGTCCAAAAAGGATCAAACATCCATATAATGATCAGGACACAAACACAAATTATAACACTGGCAGTGCTGTGAAAATGATTTAAGTACAACACTGGCCTCCCACACACTCACCAACTCTCACTGTACTGCCCTAGTCTCCTCCACTAAATTCTGACAGAAGTTTTGTCAAATCCTACATTTATCAGTAACCACTGCATGTGTGTACCACTAGTATGCTATGGAGCAAGAATTGCCACTGGACAGAACCACATTTCAACTGTCCACATTGGCATCTTTATTCACACATAGCAGTTGCACAACATCTTACACTGAGGAGAATGTTTCTCACCAGCTGTCAAAGACATGTACACAATTCATCAGTGAACACAGCCTAGTCTGTGTACATGGTCCCTAACAACCATCAGCCAAACACTTCCACAAGTGCAGAATGTGTTCACAGATAAACACAGCTTGAAGCATTGTTTCCATGAGACTTACACCCCCTGAGGAGCTGCCAAAAATTGCCACAGAGTCGGTATTTCACGTCTCTCTGGCGGGGTATTGGTAAAAGTTTTCAACTAGCAATAATCGCACCTCAGTTATACTTCATTGGTTACGATATTGCCACTGCGCAAAGATTAACTACCTTGCGCCTGGCACTGCTATTTATACCTGACGTTCGTTCCAAGCACCTACAGGTACTTGCATCATCGCTACCTATCAGTATTACCTTACACTACTCAAGTTCCTTTGGGGAAAACAAATACAGAAATATACAGAAAAAAAAACAGTAAAACACATTTTATTAGAGGCAGACTCTCTGTTCTTTGCTCCTTGTGTCTAATAGTTGCTTACACGCCCACTTACCGCCATCTTAAACACTCAAAATTGCACAGTAGTTCTCCCCTTGACCGACAGGCGCGCTACTGCTCACTCGCCTAGCCCCCCCACAGGCGAAAGTAGCACAACCTCATTTAGCAAATACCGGCACACCCATTAAGACTCATCGTTAGATTTTGTTATTTTGTGGCCGCTGGTTAGTACTAGACACCAAGAAAACTGCCAACTGCATTTACATTAACTTAACAAACCATACACTTGTCAGCAAAAGCTGTTTGACGTACTGAGCAGTAGAACGCTAGTTTTACTCGAATCATGCCGTGAAATTGATTAATGTCGATGGGTGAAATATTCGTGTAACAGATTAGGCACCCTGGAAACACAATGAAATGAGATTTACAAATCCTCTCATGTGGCTGGGTTAAGTTGTTGAAATGAGTTTACCTTGCAGGAAAGTACAACTAGAATTCAGTCAGTAAATTGCTTCATAGCGCTGGGAACACATGCTGCAGTCTTAAATATACACGATACACACTTATTCCACATTGCGCCAAACAACCTGCAGAAAAATGTATGTTTTGGGCTCCTCTGCCGTTTATGTTCTTGCCCCAGAACAATCATAGAAAACCCGCCTGCTGTCTCGTTGGCCCCAGCTAATATATTGCCTGACAAAAATGAAAATATCTGAATGTGTGCTAAATAGTATCTCGAGTGCCAACCACTCATAACAGATCCAAACAAATAAGACATTTTCTATGGGTCCATTTGTGCTATGGTAGGCAGCAAATTTTGCTCACCTTGCATATAGGAACAGTCATATTCTCAAATGAAGAGACACAAAGAATGAGCCATCACAAGCCAACTACTTCTGCTCTCAAAAAATGCACCACTCCTGCTACAGTTCTCACCTACATTTGCTCTACCACTGTGTTATTCATTGCATTCCTTGGTTTATATTCACAGATACAATCACAAAATTTACCCCACAACCATTTGTTCCCTCTCTTCAGTATTCCACATGCAATACATTCTCATAGCACACTGGACCATCATTAAGCTCACCATCCCATTTAAACTATCACACTGTATTATCTGTCACATTTGAACAGTAAATCCACAGTTCAAGGAATACACCAAGAAATGCACTAATAACACTGTTCAAAATGTGAATGCCATGGCTGCAGCCAACCAAATTCTACTGCACAATCACTGCATGAAGGAGATTTACCACCAGTAGCCTTTAGATGAAACATGTAAGCTACATAAAGGTTCAACAAAACCTCAACACCAGGGACTGCATTAGCTACCATACAAATAGCTACAAGCACTTACCTTTCTTTCAATCACTCTGCTCTGCACACTACAGCACATGTATGTATTCTCAAAATGAGGCAAAGCCTTGCACAACATTACAGTTCTTCCTGTCCCATGTAACACACACCACATAGGATACTGTATTCAATGTGAGTGCCCTTACTAGGCACTGTGCAGCCTAACACATCAATCATCTCAAGTCAACAAACTCATTGCCCAATATTATCAACAGCAGTTCCATGGTCATAAGTTCTAATTATCAAGGTGTACACACAGCAGTGTCCAAAAAGGATCAAACATCCATATAATGATCAGGACACAAACACAAATTATAACACTGGCAGTGCTGTGAAAATGATTTAAGTACAACACTGGCCTCCCACACACTCACCAACTCTCACTGTACTGCCCTAGTCTCCTCCACTAAATTCTGACAGAAGTTTTGTCAAATCCTACATTTATCAGTAACCACTGCATGTGTGTACCACTAGTATGCTATGGAGCAAGAATTGCCACTGGACAGAACCACATTTCAACTGTCCACATTGGCATCTTTATTCACACATAGCAGTTGCACAACATCTTACACTGAGGAGAATGTTTCTCACCAGCTGTCAAAGACATGTACACAATTCATCAGTGAACACAGCCTAGTCTGTGTACATGGTCCCTAACAACCATCAGCCAAACACTTCCACAAGTGCAGAATGTGTTCACAGATAAACACAGCTTGAAGCATTGTTTCCATGAGACTTACACCCCCTGAGGAGCTGCCAAAAATTGCCACAGAGTCGGTATTTCACGTCTCTCTGGCGGGGTATTGGTAAAAGTTTTCAACTAGCAATAATCGCACCTCAGTTATACTTCATTGGTTACGATATTGCCACTGCGCAAAGATTAACTACCTTGCGCCTGGCACTGCTATTTATACCTGACGTTCGTTCCAAGCACCTACAGGTACTTGCATCATCGCTACCTATCAGTATTACCTTACACTACTCAAGTTCCTTTGGGGAAAACAAATACAGAAATATACAGAAAAAAAACAGTAAAACACATTTTATTAGAGGCAGACTCTCTGTTCTTTGCTCCTTGTGTCTAATAGTTGCTTACACGCCCACTTACCGCCATCTTAAACACTCAAAATTGCACAGTAGTTCTCCCCTTGACCGACAGGCGCGCTACTGCTCACTCGCCTAGCCCCCCCACAGGCGAAAGTAGCACAACCTCATTTAGCAAATACCGGCACACCCATTAAGACTCATCGTTAGATTTTGTTATTTTGTGGCCGCTGGTTAGTACTAGACACCAAGAAAACTGCCAACTGCATTTACATTAACTTAACAAACCATACACTTGTCAGCAAAAGCTGTTTGACGTACTGAGCAGTAGAACGCTAGTTTTACTCGAATCATGCCGTGAAATTGATTAATGTCGATGGGTGAAATATTCGTGTAACAGATTAGGCACCCTGGAAACACAATGAAATGAGATTTACAAATCCTCTCATGTGGCTGGGTTAAGTTGTTGAAATGAGTTTACCTTGCAGGAAAGTACAACTAGAATTCAGTCAGTAAATTGCTTCATAGCGCTGGGAACACATGCTGCAGTCTTAAATATACACGATACACACTTATTCCACATTGCGCCAAACAACCTGCAGAAAAATGTATGTTTTGGGCTCCTCTGCCGTTTATGTTCTTGCCCCAGAACAATCATAGAAAACCCGCCTGCTGTCTCGTTGGCCCCAGCTAATATATTGCCTGACAAAAATGAAAATATCTGAATGTGTGCTAAATAGTATCTCGAGTGCCAACCACTCATAACAGATCCAAACAAATAAGACATTTTCTATGGGTCCATTTGTGCTATGGTAGGCAGCAAATTTTGCTCACCTTGCATATAGGAACAGTCATATTCTCAAATGAAGAGACACAAAGAATGAGCCATCACAAGCCAACTACTTCTGCTCTCAAAAAATGCACCACTCCTGCTACAGTTCTCACCTACATTTGCTCTACCACTGTGTTATTCATTGCATTCCTTGGTTTATATTCACAGATACAATCACAAAATTTACCCCACAACCATTTGTTCCCTCTCTTCAGTATTCCACATGCAATACATTCTCATAGCACACTGGACCATCATTAAGCTCACCATCCCATTTAAACTATCACACTGTATTATCTGTCACATTTGAACAGTAAATCCACAGTTCAAGGAATACACCAAGAAATGCACTAATAACACTGTTCAAAATGTGAATGCCATGGCTGCAGCCAACCAAATTCTACTGCACAATCACTGCATGAAGGAGATTTACCACCAGTAGCCTTTAGATGAAACATGTAAGCTACATAAAGGTTCAACAAAACCTCAACACCAGGGACTGCATTAGCTACCATACAAATAGCTACAAGCACTTACCTTTCTTTCAATCACTCTGCTCTGCACACTACAGCACATGTATGTATTCTCAAAATGAGGCAAAGCCTTGCACAACATTACAGTTCTTCCTGTCCCATGTAACACACACCACATAGGATACTGTATTCAATGTGAGTGCCCTTACTAGGCACTGTGCAGCCTAACACATCAATCATCTCAAGTCAACAAACTCATTGCCCAATATTATCAACAGCAGTTCCATGGTCATAAGTTCTAATTATCAAGGTGTACACACAGCAGTGTCCAAAAAGGATCAAACATCCATATAATGATCAGGACACAAACACAAATTATAACACTGGCAGTGCTGTGAAAATGATTTAAGTACAACACTGGCCTCCCACACACTCACCAACTCTCACTGTACTGCCCTAGTCTCCTCCACTAAATTCTGACAGAAGTTTTGTCAAATCCTACATTTATCAGTAACCACTGCATGTGTGTACCACTAGTATGCTATGGAGCAAGAATTGCCACTGGACAGAACCACATTTCAACTGTCCACATTGGCATCTTTATTCACACATAGCAGTTGCACAACATCTTACACTGAGGAGAATGTTTCTCACCAGCTGTCAAAGACATGTACACAATTCATCAGTGAACACAGCCTAGTCTGTGTACATGGTCCCTAACAACCATCAGCCAAACACTTCCACAAGTGCAGAATGTGTTCACAGATAAACACAGCTTGAAGCATTGTTTCCATGAGACTTACACCCCCTGAGGAGCTGCCAAAAATTGCCACAGAGTCGGTATTTCACGTCTCTCTGGCGGGGTATTGGTAAAAGTTTTCAACTAGCAATAATCGCACCTCAGTTATACTTCATTGGTTACGATATTGCCACTGCGCAAAGATTAACTACCTTGCGCCTGGCACTGCTATTTATACCTGACGTTCGTTCCAAGCACCTACAGGTACTTGCATCATCGCTACCTATCAGTATTACCTTACACTACTCAAGTTCCTTTGGGGAAAACAAATACAGAAATATACAGAAAAAAAAACAGTAAAACACATTTTATTAGAGGCAGACTCTCTGTTCTTTGCTCCTTGTGTCTAATAGTTGCTTACACGCCCACTTACCGCCATCTTAAACACTCAAAATTGCACAGTAGTTCTCCCCTTGACCGACAGGCGCGCTACTGCTCACTCGCCTAGCCCCCCCACAGGCGAAAGTAGCACAACCTCATTTAGCAAATACCGGCACACCCATTAAGACTCATCGTTAGATTTTGTTATTTTGTGGCCGCTGGTTAGTACTAGACACCAAGAAAACTGCCAACTGCATTTACATTAACTTAACAAACCATACACTTGTCAGCAAAAGCTGTTTGACGTACTGAGCAGTAGAACGCTAGTTTTACTCGAATCATGCCGTGAAATTGATTAATGTCGATGGGTGAAATATTCGTGTAACAGATTAGGCACCCTGGAAACACAATGAAATGAGATTTACAAATCCTCTCATGTGGCTGGGTTAAGTTGTTGAAATGAGTTTACCTTGCAGGAAAGTACAACTAGAATTCAGTCAGTAAATTGCTTCATAGCGCTGGGAACACATGCTGCAGTCTTAAATATACACGATACACACTTATTCCACATTGCGCCAAACAACCTGCAGAAAAATGTATGTTTTGGGCTCCTCTGCCGTTTATGTTCTTGCCCCAGAACAATCATAGAAAACCCGCCTGCTGTCTCGTTGGCCCCAGCTAATATATTGCCTGACAAAAATGAAAATATCTGAATGTGTGCTAAATAGTATCTCGAGTGCCAACCACTCATAACAGATCCAAACAAATAAGACATTTTCTATGGGTCCATTTGTGCTATGGTAGGCAGCAAATTTTGCTCACCTTGCATATAGGAACAGTCATATTCTCAAATGAAGAGACACAAAGAATGAGCCATCACAAGCCAACTACTTCTGCTCTCAAAAAATGCACCACTCCTGCTACAGTTCTCACCTACATTTGCTCTACCACTGTGTTATTCATTGCATTCCTTGGTTTATATTCACAGATACAATCACAAAATTTACCCCACAACCATTTGTTCCCTCTCTTCAGTATTCCACATGCAATACATTCTCATAGCACACTGGACCATCATTAAGCTCACCATCCCATTTAAACTATCACACTGTATTATCTGTCACATTTGAACAGTAAATCCACAGTTCAAGGAATACACCAAGAAATGCACTAATAACACTGTTCAAAATGTGAATGCCATGGCTGCAGCCAACCAAATTCTACTGCACAATCACTGCATGAAGGAGATTTACCACCAGTAGCCTTTAGATGAAACATGTAAGCTACATAAAGGTTCAACAAAACCTCAACACCAGGGACTGCATTAGCTACCATACAAATAGCTACAAGCACTTACCTTTCTTTCAATCACTCTGCTCTGCACACTACAGCACATGTATGTATTCTCAAAATGAGGCAAAGCCTTGCACAACATTACAGTTCTTCCTGTCCCATGTAACACACACCACATAGGATACTGTATTCAATGTGAGTGCCCTTACTAGGCACTGTGCAGCCTAACACATCAATCATCTCAAGTCAACAAACTCATTGCCCAATATTATCAACAGCAGTTCCATGGTCATAAGTTCTAATTATCAAGGTGTACACACAGCAGTGTCCAAAAAGGATCAAACATCCATATAATGATCAGGACACAAACACAAATTATAACACTGGCAGTGCTGTGAAAATGATTTAAGTACAACACTGGCCTCCCACACACTCACCAACTCTCACTGTACTGCCCTAGTCTCCTCCACTAAATTCTGACAGAAGTTTTGTCAAATCCTACATTTATCAGTAACCACTGCATGTGTGTACCACTAGTATGCTATGGAGCAAGAATTGCCACTGGACAGAACCACATTTCAACTGTCCACATTGGCATCTTTATTCACACATAGCAGTTGCACAACATCTTACACTGAGGAGAATGTTTCTCACCAGCTGTCAAAGACATGTACACAATTCATCAGTGAACACAGCCTAGTCTGTGTACATGGTCCCTAACAACCATCAGCCAAACACTTCCACAAGTGCAGAATGTGTTCACAGATAAACACAGCTTGAAGCATTGTTTCCATGAGACTTACACCCCCTGAGGAGCTGCCAAAAATTGCCACAGAGTCGGTATTTCACGTCTCTCTGGCGGGGTATTGGTAAAAGTTTTCAACTAGCAATAATCGCACCTCAGTTATACTTCATTGGTTACGATATTGCCACTGCGCAAAGATTAACTACCTTGCGCCTGGCACTGCTATTTATACCTGACGTTCGTTCCAAGCACCTACAGGTACTTGCATCATCGCTACCTATCAGTATTACCTTACACTACTCAAGTTCCTTTGGGGAAAACAAATACAGAAATATACAGAAAAAAAACAGTAAAACACATTTTATTAGAGGCAGACTCTCTGTTCTTTGCTCCTTGTGTCTAATAGTTGCTTACACGCCCACTTACCGCCATCTTAAACACTCAAAATTGCACAGTAGTTCTCCCCTTGACCGACAGGCGCGCTACTGCTCACTCGCCTAGCCCCCCCCACAGGCGAAAGTAGCACAACCTCATTTAGCAAATACCGGCACACCCATTAAGACTCATCGTTAGATTTTGTTATTTTGTGGCCGCTGGTTAGTACTAGACACCAAGAAAACTGCCAACTGCATTTACATTAACTTAACAAACCATACACTTGTCAGCAAAAGCTGTTTGACGTACTGAGCAGTAGAACGCTAGTTTTACTCGAATCATGCCGTGAAATTGATTAATGTCGATGGGTGAAATATTCGTGTAACAGATTAGGCACCCTGGAAACACAATGAAATGAGATTTACAAATCCTCTCATGTGGCTGGGTTAAGTTGTTGAAATGAGTTTACCTTGCAGGAAAGTACAACTAGAATTCAGTCAGTAAATTGCTTCATAGCGCTGGGAACACATGCTGCAGTCTTAAATATACACGATACACACTTATTCCACATTGCGCCAAACAACCTGCAGAAAAATGTATGTTTTGGGCTCCTCTGCCGTTTATGTTCTTGCCCCAGAACAATCATAGAAAACCCGCCTGCTGTCTCGTTGGCCCCAGCTAATATATTGCCTGACAAAAATGAAAATATCTGAATGTGTGCTAAATAGTATCTCGAGTGCCAACCACTCATAACAGATCCAAACAAATAAGACATTTTCTATGGGTCCATTTGTGCTATGGTAGGCAGCAAATTTTGCTCACCTTGCATATAGGAACAGTCATATTCTCAAATGAAGAGACACAAAGAATGAGCCATCACAAGCCAACTACTTCTGCTCTCAAAAAATGCACCACTCCTGCTACAGTTCTCACCTACATTTGCTCTACCACTGTGTTATTCATTGCATTCCTTGGTTTATATTCACAGATACAATCACAAAATTTACCCCACAACCATTTGTTCCCTCTCTTCAGTATTCCACATGCAATACATTCTCATAGCACACTGGACCATCATTAAGCTCACCATCCCATTTAAACTATCACACTGTATTATCTGTCACATTTGAACAGTAAATCCACAGTTCAAGGAATACACCAAGAAATGCACTAATAACACTGTTCAAAATGTGAATGCCATGGCTGCAGCCAACCAAATTCTACTGCACAATCACTGCATGAAGGAGATTTACCACCAGTAGCCTTTAGATGAAACATGTAAGCTACATAAAGGTTCAACAAAACCTCAACACCAGGGACTGCATTAGCTACCATACAAATAGCTACAAGCACTTACCTTTCTTTCAATCACTCTGCTCTGCACACTACAGCACATGTATGTATTCTCAAAATGAGGCAAAGCCTTGCACAACATTACAGTTCTTCCTGTCCCATGTAACACACACCACATAGGATACTGTATTCAATGTGAGTGCCCTTACTAGGCACTGTGCAGCCTAACACATCAATCATCTCAAGTCAACAAACTCATTGCCCAATATTATCAACAGCAGTTCCATGGTCATAAGTTCTAATTATCAAGGTGTACACACAGCAGTGTCCAAAAAGGATCAAACATCCATATAATGATCAGGACACAAACACAAATTATAACACTGGCAGTGCTGTGAAAATGATTTAAGTACAACACTGGCCTCCCACACACTCACCAACTCTCACTGTACTGCCCTAGTCTCCTCCACTAAATTCTGACAGAAGTTTTGTCAAATCCTACATTTATCAGTAACCACTGCATGTGTGTACCACTAGTATGCTATGGAGCAAGAATTGCCACTGGACAGAACCACATTTCAACTGTCCACATTGGCATCTTTATTCACACATAGCAGTTGCACAACATCTTACACTGAGGAGAATGTTTCTCACCAGCTGTCAAAGACATGTACACAATTCATCAGTGAACACAGCCTAGTCTGTGTACATGGTCCCTAACAACCATCAGCCAAACACTTCCACAAGTGCAGAATGTGTTCACAGATAAACACAGCTTGAAGCATTGTTTCCATGAGACTTACACCCCCTGAGGAGCTGCCAAAAATTGCCACAGAGTCGGTATTTCACGTCTCTCTGGCGGGGTATTGGTAAAAGTTTTCAACTAGCAATAATCGCACCTCAGTTATACTTCATTGGTTACGATATTGCCACTGCGCAAAGATTAACTACCTTGCGCCTGGCACTGCTATTTATACCTGACGTTCGTTCCAAGCACCTACAGGTACTTGCATCATCGCTACCTATCAGTATTACCTTACACTACTCAAGTTCCTTTGGGGAAAACAAATACAGAAATATACAGAAAAAAAACAGTAAAACACATTTTATTAGAGGCAGACTCTCTGTTCTTTGCTCCTTGTGTCTAATAGTTGCTTACACGCCCACTTACCGCCATCTTAAACACTCAAAATTGCCACAGTAGTTCTCCCCTTGACCGACAGGCGCGCTACTGCTCACTCGCCTAGCCCCCCCACAGGCGAAAGTAGCACAACCTCATTTAGCAAATACCGGCACACCCATTAAGACTCATCGTTAGATTTTGTTATTTTGTGGCGCTGGTTAGTACTAGACACCAAGAAAACTGCCAACTGCATTTACATTAACTTAACAAACCATACACTTGTCAGCAAAAGCTGTTTGACGTACTGAGCAGTAGAACGCTAGTTTTACTCGAATCATGCCGTGAAATTGATTAATGTCGATGGGTGAAATATTCGTGTAACAGATTAGGCACCCTGGAAACACAATGAAATGAGATTTACAAATCCTCTCATGTGGCTGGGTTAAGTTGTTGAAATGAGTTTACCTTGCAGGAAAGTACAACTAGAATTCAGTCAGTAAATTGCTTCATAGCGCTGGGAACACATGCTGCAGTCTTAAATATACACGATACACACTTATTCCACATTGCGCCAAACAACCTGCAGAAAAATGTATGTTTTGGGCTCCTCTGCCGTTTATGTTCTTGCCCCAGAACAATCATAGAAAACCCGCCTGCTGTCTCGTTGGCCCCAGCTAATATATTGCCTGACAAAAATGAAAATATCTGAATGTGTGCTAAATAGTATCTCGAGTGCCAACCACTCATAACAGATCCAAACAAATAAGACATTTTCTATGGGTCCATTTGTGCTATGGTAGGCAGCAAATTTTGCTCACCTTGCATATAGGAACAGTCATATTCTCAAATGAAGAGACACAAAGAATGAGCCATCACAAGCCAACTACTTCTGCTCTCAAAAAATGCACCACTCCTGCTACAGTTCTCACCTACACTTGCTCTACCACTGTGTTATTCATTGCATTCCTTGGTTTATATTCACAGATACAATCACAAAATTTACCCACAACCATTTGTTCCCTCTCTTCAGTATTCCACATGCAATACATTCTCATAGCACACTGGACCATCATTAAGCTCACCATCCCATTTAAACTATCACACTGTATTATCTGTCACATTTGAACAGTAAATCCACAGTTCAAGGAATACACCAAGAAATGCACTAATAACACTGTTCAAAATGTGAATGCCATGGCTGCAGCCAACCAAATTCTACTGCACAATCACTGCATGAAGGAGATTTACCACCAGTAGCCTTTAGATGAAACATGTAAGCTACATAAAGGTTCAACAAAACCTCAACACCAGGGACTGCATTAGCTACCATACAAATAGCTACAAGCACTTACCTTTCTTTCAATCACTCTGCTCTGCACACTACAGCACATGTATGTATTCTCAAAATGAGGCAAAGCCTTGCACAACATTACAGTTCTTCCTGTCCCATGTAACACACACCACATAGGATACTGTATTCAATGTGAGTGCCCTTACTAGGCACTGTGCAGCCTAACACATCAATCATCTCAAGTCAACAAACTCATTGCCCAATATTATCAACAGCAGTTCCATGGTCATAAGTTCTAATTATCAAGGTGTACACACAGCAGTGTCCAAAAAGGATCAAACATCCATATAATGATCAGGACACAAACACAAATTATAACACTGGCAGTGCTGTGAAAATGATTTAAGTACAACACTGGCCTCCCACACACTCACCAACTCTCACTGTACTGCCCTAGTCTCCTCCACTAAATTCTGACAGAAGTTTTGTCAAATCCTACATTTATCAGTAACCACTGCATGTGTGTACCACTAGTATGCTATGGAGCAAGAATTGCCCACTGGACAGAACCACATTTCAACTGTCCACATTGGCATCTTTATTCACACATAGCAGTTGCACAACATCTTACACTGAGGAGAATGTTTCTCACCAGCTGTCAAAGACATGTACACAATTCATCAGTGAACACAGCCTAGTCTGTGTACATGGTCCCTAACAACCATCAGCCAAACACTTCCACAAGTGCAGAATGTGTTCACAGATAAACACAGCTTGAAGCATTGTTTCCATGAGACTTACACC